>NW_005356870.1:9510358-9514408 GCF_000412655.1 Myotis brandtii | reverse complement strand
GTGTGTGTGTGTGTGTGTGTGTGTGTGTGTGTGTCCCTCAGCCCAGCCTGCACCCTCTCCAATCTGGGACCCCTCGAGGGATGTCCAACTGCCCTCTCACAACCCAGGACTGCTGGCTCCCAAACTACCTGCCTGCCTGATTGCCGCTAACCGCTTCTGCCCGCCAGACTGATCACCCCCTAACCACTCCTCTGCCAGCCTGATTGATGCCTAACTGCTCCCCTGCCGGCCTGATTGCCCCTAACTGCCCTCCCCTGTCGGCCTGGTTGCCCCCAACTGCCCTCCCCTGCAGGCCTGGTCCCTTCCAACTGCCCTCCCCTGCCGGCCATCTTGTGTGTTGGAGTGATGGTCAATTTGCATATTACCTCTTTATTCTATAGGATGATAAAAGAATGGAAGAGGAACTGACCAGGAGGGGCGAAAGATGAACAAAGCTAGGTGCCTTCAGCAGCAGGAGAAAACAAAAACTGAGATTCACCTCATAATTAGAAGTGCCAGATTCTAGAAAGGAATATTGTGGTTGGGAGTTGGTGATGAAAAGGGGGTGGTGGTGGATATATGAATTTGTTTAAGGAAAATGTGGACACCTAGGTTCCTTCCCCTCAACTTCAACAGAAAATGGGAGATTGCATTTTGGAGAAATTAGTAATTCTCAGGCCTAGGGGGCCATCTGGAGTAGGAGTGGGGTATGGAAAGCACGAATGAGGACAGGACAAAGCATCACATTGAAAACAGGATTCAGTGAGTCTGTATAATGGTGAGACCCTCAGCCCCATTCTCACATCTAGCTCCAGAATACCAGCAGCCAAGGATATTTTAAAATTTTGTATTCATGAACATGAGAATGGGGAAGCTGTAAATTTTGACATCTTTAAAAAGGATCTGCTTTTAGTAGTTAAGATGGGGGAAATGTGTTAATCTACACTGGGATACCTGATCATCGTGTTCATTTTCTTCTGTAGTTTCAGTGTTAGCCTGAAGTGAAGTCTGGACATCTACAGGTCCTTCTTCAAATTCTTCTATTTCTTCATCTTCATTCTCATCTTCTCCACTTCCATAATTAGTCAGTGCTTGAGTTTCAGCTTTGGACAAATCTATGATGGTTAACACAATTTTTTGGTAAATTTTCAGCACTTAATAATAGCTACAATTTATTGCATCCTTATATTGTCCAAGTGCTTTTTAAGAAATAAAAAATATTTTTATGGATTTCAGAGAGGAAAGGAGAGGGAGAGAAACATACATCAGTGATGAGAGAGAATCATTGATCAGCTGCCTCCTGCACGCCTACGGGGGATCGAGCCCGCAACCTGGGCATGTGCCCTTGACTGGAATCAAACCTGGGACCCTTCAGTCTGCAGGCTGATGCTCTATCCACTGAGCCAAACCACCTAGGGCTTGTCCAATTGCTCTACATATAACATCTAAAATCTCCAAAACAGTAAGTACTAGAAAAAACTGTGGTGCAGAAACAAATAATTTAGTCAGGATTACACTGCAATTCAAATTCAGAGCTGTCAGACACCTAATTCTATAGTCATTACATTTCACCAAACTGTTTTAATAAGAGACCTATAAAGAAAAAGTATATGGCCCTGGCTGGTGTTCTCAGTAGTTAGAGCATCGACCTTTGTACCAAAAGGTGGAGGGCTGGATTCCCAGTCTAGGGCCAGTAGCTGGGTTGCAGGTTCGATCCCTGGCCCAGTCAGGACACATGTGGGAAGCAACCAATCGATTTGTCTCTCTCACATAGATGTTTCTCTCTCTCTCTCTCTGCACCCCCACCCTTCCACTCTCTCTAAAAATCAATGAAAAAAATATCCTTGGGTGAGGATTAACAACAAAAAAAACAACAACCAACAAACAAAGAACAAGTGTATGATCCTAGCATGAACCCTTTAAACTTACTAATAGACACTGGACATTCTTCACTTTCTTCATCTTCCTCTTGATCAGAAATATCAGATCTCACATTTTTGGGAGCGTCACCATCATACCCCTCAGATGTTTCAGTCTGCTTAACTGTTTCGGTCTCATCCTTGTCCTAGCCACAAATAAATTTGAGCAATTAATTTCTTAAAGTACATTTTAAAAAGATACATAGTAAGTCTATCATAAAAATTAATAATAGTCATTATCTAATAAAAAACACAAAGAATCATTTTAGTTTTGTTTTTAAAAGAAATAAAGATTTGTCAGAAGAAAGGATATTTGATAATATACTCTGCTCTCAAACATTAAGGTAAAAGCTATTAAAATCATTTAATCTCATTTTGAAAGCATTATTTTTAGGCACAAATTAATTAGCACGTACTCTGTCTTCTGCATCAATTTCTGCAGCAGGTGAGCCATGATCTCCTTCAAGAATCCTTTTGGCCTATAAGCAAATAAACAATTTTAGGGGTAACCTTTCAGCATTACACTTTTGTATTCAGTAAATTTTAACAAAGGCTGCATCATCCAAAGAGTTGAATGCTTCTTAGAAATGTAAATTAAACTTTTATTTAAATCTTTTAAATTAACAAAACCAAAGCAACACTGCCAACTGACATCTCCTTAGATTCAGAAGAGGTATTTCAAATTTACTCAGTCTAAAACAAACATCTAAATGCTATCCTCCATTAGTCTTCCCAGTCTCAGCAAATGGCCCTTCATTTACACAAACGCCCAAGTGAGGAAGCAGCCTGTACTTTTATTATCAACATCAAAACTATTAGAATGCCTTATTGACTCAATCATCAAAGTGTACCTGTTGCTGAACACTCAGCTAGGACACCTCATTTCTTAACTGGACTAACAATAGCCTTATAATTGGTCTCTCTGCCTCTTTCTCTACTCTCCTAAATTCCTGTTCAATATGGTATCCAGACAAAAATGTTAAATTGCACATGAGATTACATCACTCCTCTATTTGAAACTTTCCTATGGATTTCTATCATGCTTAGAATAAAATGAAAGGTCCTTATCACAGTTTGTAAGGCTCTGTAATTTGGCTTAATCTACTTCTGTGAATTCACCCTCCTACACTCTCAATTCATTTAATGTGTTCCTGCCTCCCTGGCTTTCTCCCTGTTCTTCAAACTGCTCAATCCTGCCTTAGAGTCTTCACACTTAAGTGCTCTCCTCCCGGAATGCTCATCCCCTTCAACATCATTATAAATCCCTTGTCTTTCATGCCTTAGCTCCTATTTCCCCTCCCCAAGACAGCGTTATGAGATTGCCTATCTAAAGAGTCCTCTCGATCATTTATTATGTTATTATCCTGTTTTATTTTTTTCAAGCTCTAAGCAATGGCTGAAACTTATGTCTAGAATAAAAACATTATACAAAGTGTGAAACAGATGGCTTGACTTTATCTACTTTATATTGAAGGAGGAAAGGTTATCCCATTATATTTTGGGTCTTGACCTGCTTTCCCTTTCATGATTAGGGAGTCAAGAATAGGGTGCAGATCTAGAGATACCTCAAGTTGAGGGAAAAAACCTCATCCAATTTCACACGTGATCAAGACTAACTTAATAGGGTATAAGAAGCTAGAGGGATGTGCAACCAAGTCCTAACTGACAAATGAGTGTGTGTGTTGACTGGGTGATACATATGCCCAGGGAATCTACTGGGGTAGGCAAGAGCTGCAGCAGGCATCCTCTTCTCTGCACCCTGAAGAAGTGACAAGAACGTGAACCTCACACTGCACATTTAGCATCATTTCCTGTCTGCATGCCTGATCTGTAGACACTAATGTTACCACAGAGATTAAGTACGGGGCTAGCACATGTACTGATTTATGTGATTAACTGGTATTACTTTAAAATGGCTTTTCTGAGGTCAAGTACGATTTTAGTTATGAATAATAATAACTATATTTATAGGCTAACTAGAGGCCCGGTGCACAAAAATTTGTGCACTCGGCGGGGAGAGGAGTCCCTCAGCCTGGCCTGTGCCCTCTCGCAGTCTGGGACCCCTCAGGGGATGACCACCTGCTGGCTTAGGCCCGCTCCCCGGGGGATTGGGCCTAAGATGGCAATCAGACATCCCTCTGGCAGCCCGGCA
>NW_005356870.1:9503340-9509613 GCF_000412655.1 Myotis brandtii | reverse complement strand
GCAGCGGCAGGCGGGGAACCTTGGCTTCCTCCTTCACTGGAGGAAGCAAGCCTCCTGTTCGCTTCAGCTGCCTGGCTGCCGGCCACCATCTTGGTTGGCAGTTAATTTGCATATCGCCCTGATTAGCCAATGGGAAGCGTGTCGGAGGTACGGTTAATTACCATGTTTGTCTATTTTAGATAGGATTATGATTACTTCTAAAATAAAAATGAATGCTCTTTACCTCTTTGGCATAAGATTGTATCACTCCAGCTGCTTCTATTTTTCTTTTGCATCTCTGTTTAACAGTCATACTATTATTATCCAAATCTTGCATGAGTTTAAAGAAAGCCAACTCATTAAACAACACTTCAGATATCTCTACAAGAAGATCCTCTCCACAGTCTTTCAGTTTTCTTCCAGCAAATTTTGCCAATGAATCCTATTGAAATAACCAAATATTTTAAGTTTACAGTGAATGTCAACTGTGGATAGAGAAATACAAATCTAAATTATAATAGTCATCTAGTAAAAAAAAAAAAACAACAACCAATTTTATTACTTTTTAGTATTGAAAAAACCTCAACTCTATTCAAACTGAAATACACCATCAAATAAACAAGTCTGCTATATTTCAGACACTTCTTAATAAAGCCACTTATCTTTTTCTTTCTTCCTAAAAATATGAACTATGCTGTTTAGAAAACAGGCAAATAACTATGATATCTGGTGTCCCCTCCCTCCAAAAACTATCTTATCTAGTACAATCATGGAAAGAAGTACAAATAGTGGTACCTGTGGAAAAAAAATAACTGAACAGGTTTCATAAGAAAAAAGTAATTTAAGCTCTAGCTCATGAAAAACTTTTAATACTTTAAGCAAGATTTAATGTACACTACCCTTATTCTTCATGAGTCCCCTTGTGAAAAAAATAAATCAGGAGTAGGATAAAAGAAAAGCAGATTTTCTGAGATGTAGAAAAAAAAATCTTATTTCCAAATTTATACTTTGGGATTTTCCCAGAATTATGATTATAGTAGGCAAAATTGAGGCAGGACTGCATGGATCTTGATAAACAAAAAGTATTTAAATTACTCTTTCAACCTGATTCTAAAAGGGATTTATTTCTTCATGTAGAAATAAGCTAACTAAATTTATAAAAATACATTTATTTAAAAATTATCTTAAGCATTCTTAAACAATGGATAATACCACTGATGTCTTATATTCCTTATAAGTTATATGTTAGTTATATTAAATAGATCTAGGACAATTTAAAAACTACATATAATTTATACTTTAGTCCAAATAAAAACAAAATGGAAAATTATAGTGATGGAAATTTGCATCAAGCTTAGGGTTTTAAAAATTAGCAAAGTGCCCAGTGCTCAGAGGTTGAGTGTCAACCCATGATCCAAGAGGTCACAGGTTCGATTTCCAGTCAGGGAACATGCCCAGGTTGCAGGCCCGTTCTCCAGTAGAGGGTGCAGAAGGCAGCCAATCGATGGTTCTCTCTCATCAATGTTTCTCTCTCTCTCTCTCAAGAAAAAAAAACACTAAAACAAAAATAGCAGAGTAATAATACTGTTTGTAAAATCAACTTAAACACAGGAATAGGAAGGAAAAATTATATAGAAAAATTTTGTAATAAACATTTTTAAAATGTATTTTCTAGTTTGGAATAACAATACACATCATAGAACTATCTCAGTGGGAAAATATACAGATGAATTTAATCATAGAGATTTTTATTATATGGAGCATGTAAGGTACCCTTACCTAACACAGGATTCTCTCAGCCTTAGCACTATTAACATCTCACTAGATGCTGGATGCCTCCCTGCCTGTTGTGACAAATAAAACGTCTACAAACATGGCTAAATGTCTTGTTGGAGGGAAAATGACCCCCGCCCCCTTGAGAATCACTACTGAACATAATTTAAGGTTACTATTACAGCCTAAGAAGTCTCCACAATCAACAGCTGGTTTCTAGCTTCAAAAATGTTCAAAAATTATTTGAGAAAACAGGATAAAAATTTTTCAGACAGCCCTAGCCAGTTTGGCTCAGTGGATAGAGCATCGGCCTGCAGACTGAAGGGTCCTGGGTTTGATTCTGGTTAGGGCACATGCCCGAGTTGCAGGCTTGATTCCCACTGAGGAGCATGCAGGAGGCAGCCGATCAGTGATTCTCTCTCATTACTGATGTTTCTATTTCTCTTTCCTTCTCCCTTCCTCTCTTAAATCAATAAAAATATATACACATAAACAATTTTTTTTTCACAGTTCTAACTTGAAATTTCTTAGTAAGTAGAAAAAAAATCAAAACAAAATGTTATTAGAGTTGGGAGAGGCCTTAGAGATGATCAAATTAAACAAAGACACAATTTAATACAATTTTTTTAACCAGGTAAAGGAATAACCTAAAAAGTATTAAAATGTCACCACAAATAAATGCTAGATGGAGAGCTACTTAAATGTAGAATGCCTGAAATGGCAAAAAAAAATCCTAATCAGGTGATACATATTTATGTCATACAAGTATAAACTCTTACCTGTAATATACTTCCAAGCTGTTTATGAAAGAACTTTACAAACTCTTTGCTCTCATCATTTTCCTGGGTCAGGGTCAACACCATGCGTCTTACTGAAGTCAGAAGCTGAGAAGAGCATACTTCATCCATGTGCTCCTGAGGAAAATCCTAGCTGGTTAGGATATAAACTTACCTATCGCTCAAATAAAATCAATCCACATAATATGAGATTTTATTTTTCTTGCATAGATGCTTTTCAACTTTCAGATATACATTTGGAATAATTTATTCATAAGAATAGCCAACTCCCCAACCCCCCTCTATACACGTCAAGAGGTTTGCAAATTTTGATTCACCATAGCAGATAATAGCCAGTAAAAGAAACTGGCTGATAAAAATCTTCTCATCGCCGAAACCGGTTTGGCTCAGTGGATAGAGCGTCGGCCTGCGGACTGAAAGGTCCCAGGTTCAATTCCGGTCAAGGGCATGTACCTGGGTTGCGGGCACATCCCCAGTAGGAGATGTGCAGGAGGCAGCTGATCGATGTTTCTCTCTCATTTATGTTTCTGACTCTCTATCTCTCTTCCTTCCTCTCTGTAAAAAATCAATAAAATATATTTAAAAAAAAAATCTTCTCATCACTTTTTTTCTGTACCTTAAGCAGAATTACTCATGCCATAGTTTCCACACTGTCTGTCTTCCTGTCTGCAGTTGAGTTCAACTACTCTTACAACCATCCTCAGGCTTTCTCAACTGGCACTACTGCATCTGATCTCTATGCACTAGATGCCAGTAGTACCCTCCACCCTCCCAAGCCCTGATAACTAAAAATGTAGATAGACATTACTAAATGTTTTGAGGGTCAAAATGACCCCCAGTTGAGAACCACTGTCCTAACTTTTTTAACAGGCCACTTTGGCCTTCAAGAGAATTCACCACTAGACCCAGTACACAGTCTCTTTTCCTTGATCTTGCTTTAGAAGCATGTTCAAACTTGCTACAATCCAAATGATGGGTTAGCTTACCATTGTCACTGTCTTACACATTGAAAAGTACAAGTAGATTGTAAGAAATGAGCCCAATTACAACATATTTTGTAGTTTGCTGTATCTGAATGAAAAGAAAAGACTGGCTTTTCATTTCTAATTTTTTAAATTTCCATTTAAATTAGAATGTAAAAGAGTGCTATCTCTGGTACAAGTCTTGCCTTCACTTTCCATTTCTCTCTCTCTTTCTTTTCTTTCTTATTGAATTTAGAGAGAGGAAGGGAGAGGGAGAGAGGGAGAGAGGGAGAGAGAGAGAGAGAGAGAGAGAGAGAGAGAGAGAGAGAGATTTTCCCCCTTATTTATGCATTCATTGGTTACTTTTTTTTCTTCTTTTTAAAAAACACTTTATTAAGGTATGACTGACATAAAATGTGTACACTGAGTTTGAATATCATTTTCATTCTTGCCATCCTTGTTACTATCTTGGTCTATACGTTCCTTGAAATGTTGTCTGACATAGTTAAGGATATAGCTGGAAAATTGGCTAAGAATGTGAATAAACTGGAGGAGTGTTGATTGAAAAACAAAACAAGCAGATCATTCATTGAAAGTAGCTGTATTTTTGTTAACCTAGATCAGTGGTTCTCAAAGTGTGGGAACGTTCTAGAACTGCAAATGTTTTGTTTGGATCAACGTACTGGTTATTTTTAAAAATCCGTGTCAAATTTTTAAGCTTTCTTGTTTTAGCAGATATTTTCAAACTTGTCTTTTATCTCTTTGAAAATACTAAGAGCCCTGGCCAGATAGCTCAGTTGGTTAGAGCATTATCCCAAGATGCCAAGGTTGTGGGTTTGATCCCTAGTCAGGGCACATACAAGAAGCAACCAATCCTCCTATATAATAAAGGGGTAATATGCAAATTGACTCTCACACCCTCACACAAGATGGCCGCCCCCATGTGGTCACAAGATGGCCTGCAGGGGAGGGCAGTTAGGGGCAATTGGACCAGCAGGGGAGGGCAGTTGGGGGTGACCAGGCCAGCAGGGGAGCAGTTAGGCATCAATCAGGCTGGCAGGGGAGTGGTTAGGGGTGATCAGTCTGGCAGGCAGAAGCAGTTAGGGGCAATCAGGCAGGCAGGCAGGTGAGCAGTTGGGAGTCAGCAGTCCCAGAATGTCAGAGGGTGCAGAGTGGCTGAGGGACCAACCTACCAGTGCGCAAATTTCGTGCACTGGGCCTCTAGTAAATACATAAATAAGTGGAAGAACAAATTGCTGTCTCTTTATCTCTCCTCTCTAAAGTCCGTAAATCAATAAATAAAAATGTAATAAACTTCTAAAAAATTGCTATTTTATACTCTTTCTCTGATAATTCCAGTATCTGAAGTGTTTGTGTCATTATTTATTGTCTATTATTTCTGCATGTTCTTTTCAGGATGTCTCCTTGTATACCTGCTATCTTTGAAAATGTGCTGGAAGTTACTAGAAAAAGGGTACGTGTGCGTGAATACTTTAATGTCTGAGATATTACGTTTCTCTAAAGATTATATTCATTTGCTTTTGTCAGTCACCTGGGCACACCACCAGCCTGATCAATATTGTAGATTTTGAAGGCTGAGGTTCCCTATATCTCCAAGACGAGCTGAATCTGAGAGACATATTCATCTCCAGTTCAACATTTTCTTGAAGGGTTTCATTTGGGGTTCCAGTTCAAATGTGGGGTGATTATTCAGAATCCCAGCTTTCAGCACTTTTACACTTGTACCCCTTATACTGCATGTCCACCGACCTCACAGCTGAGATTCACAGGGGTCTCCTTCCAGCAACAAATGGCTTCAGGCGAAGGCAGCCCTGAGTGTTGGAATTACAAACTATCTCTTGCTTCTCTAGAGTTAGATCCCTAATTGTTCACTCCTGTTAGCTCTTTGGAATGCTTTTCTTTTCTCAACATTCCATCCAGCTTACGTTTTCTATGGCAGAGTTGGTCCTAATTACCTAGGCCACCATTACCGGAATTGTAACCCTTCACTTAAGCTTTATTATCCTCCCTCCAGTCGTCCTGCACAGGTCCTTCCTATCCCGGGGAAGGGAACAGAAGGGAAGAAAGACAAAGAAGAGATGGTGTCTGTTTTTATGACTTTGTTTTAGGGGAGTAGAAACTTACACTTTCTCAGGAAAAGCTACACCTTTTCAGAGTGAGGAGATATGGTTACCTAGAGTTTCTCCACTTACCTAATTTCATATGCTCAATTTATCCCCATTTTGTCCAGTGGGTCACGCGATAGGAGATGACAGTGTCCAGCCACTGGGCAGAGTGACAAAAGAGGGGATGGTTTGACCTGAGGTGTTCTGCTATGGGGCACAAGTGGCTGCCTGGCACCGGCAGCAGGATGCTCCCTTTTCCCAAAGATATGAATTAGGAGCTTCCCTGACCATCCAGTCTAAAATAGACACTATCATATCATATTTTAATTCTCTGCATGGCACATATCACTATCTGATATACATTTACTTATTTTAAAATAAGTAACATCCTTGCACATGAGCACCATGACAGCAAAGGCTTTGACTTGTTCACTGCCATGTCCACAAAACCTGGCTTAAAGTAGGCACTTTTGAATAAATAATGAAAGAATATTGTGTAACCATAAAAATATGCTGTAGAAAGATGTTTATAGTATATGAAAAAAGCAGAATGCACATATATATGCAGAAAATATTACGGAAAGGGGAAACTAAAGGGGAATGATTTGTTCAGAGAGTGATTTGGTCAGAAAGGTT
>NW_005356870.1:9474277-9502011 GCF_000412655.1 Myotis brandtii | reverse complement strand
CCCCCCCGAGTGCACAAATTTTTGTGCACCGGGCCTCTAGTATATATATAAAAGCCTAAGCAACTGTTTGACCAGTAGCTATGACATGCACTCTCCACCAGGGGGCAGATGCTCAACGCACAGGCATGGAAACATGAAACAGACTGATGAATGTCAGAGGGAAGGGGGAAGAGGGGAGGGTGGGAAGAGATTAACCAAAGATCTTATATGCATACTAAGGCCCGGTGCATAGATTCGTGGGGTCCCTCAGCCTGGCCTGAGGGGATCAGGCCGAAACCAGTGGTCCGACATCCCCGAGGGGTTCCGGATTATGAGAGGGCGCAGGCCAGGCCAAGGGACCACACCAGTGCACAAATCTGTGCACTGGGCCTCTAGTTTAATATAATGTCTCAAAAGTCTTGAAAATATTCATAACCTTAGAATAAGAAATTTTGTGTAAGAATTACTTCTCAAGAAATAAAAATGCGATATAGTAGGTGTACTGGTTAATAATGCGGATTTTGTAATCAAAGAAAACACAGTAATTTCAAGAGAAACATCCAAAGTGCATTATCCAAAGTAATGTCCATCAGTAGCTACACATTTCCCTCATCTTTCAGGTAATTTATGGATACGGTTCCAATAGAACTTTTCTTGTTTTGATGCAAACAATTCAGAGACCCAATTTTCCATTTCTTCGTCCGTTTTGAAGTGCTGCTCAGAAAGTGCATGTGCCATCGATTGGTAATCTGAAGGAGCAAGATCTGGTGAATACAATGGGTGGGTTAATACTTCCCAGGCAAGATCTTTTAACATGTCTTTAACTGGTTTTGAAGTGTGTGATGGTGCATCATCATGAAGCAAAATTATTTTGCCGTGTCTTCTGGCACATTCTGGTCATTTCGCGATCAAAGCGTGGTTCAAATTGATTATTTGTTGTCGGTAGCGATCAGTATTATCGGTTTCACATGGTTTTAGAAGCATATAATACACCACACCCTTCTGATCTCACCAAACGCAGAGCATTCTTCTTTCTGAAACGATTTGGCCTTGCAGTCGATGTTGATGGTTGAACTGGATCAACTATTGATTTTGTGCGCTTGGGATCTCAAAATAAATCCACTTTTCATCGCGTCACAATTGGATGCAAAAAAAGACTTTCTTGTGTGTTGAAGCAACATTTTACTGATGACTTTTTGGTTTTCCTTTTGTCTTTCGTTCAGTTGATGTGGCACCCATTTTCCTTCCTTTAAAATCCTTCCCATTGCTTATAAACGATCAGAAATTGTTTACTGAGCAACGTTTAATCTTTCTGAAAGTTGTTTTTGAGTTTGACACGCATCTTCTCCAATAATGCTTGTAACTGTTGGTCTTCAAACTTTTTCGGTTGACCTGGACGTTCTTTGTCTTTCACATCAAAATCATCACTTTTAAAGCATTTAAATCAGCGTTCACAAGTATCTTGAAATGGAGCATGTTCACCATAAGTTTCCCGAAGGATATGATATCTTTCAGCAGCACTTTTCTTCAAAATAAAGTAATGAATTAAAACTTCCCTCAAATGTTTTTTTGCACGAAATTCAACATTTCTAAGTGTAAAAATATCTATGATGTTAACACCTTCAGAAAATTTGACATATGAAGTTTTGAAGCTTGCTGTCAATATAACAAAATAGCATACATATCAAATCGTATATCAACATATGTATAACTTCATCTATTAAAAAAAATCCACATTATTAACCAGTACACCTGGCATATTTAAATTTAGCTAAGTCATTTATGTATTTATAAAAGTGAAAAAAAGGATAAACATAAATATTTAACAATAAGAACTGATAAAATAATAGAAAATTCTATTCTATGAATACTCAACCCTCAGAGTAGCAATCAACATAGCTCACTACTGACAGTCCTATTTGGCAAACTCTGGTTTTTCCTTTTTTGCACACCTTCTAAATGTTGAATCATCTTGTCCTAGGCCACAGTTCTAGCCCCTTTCTCTTAGCTAGTGCCTGCTTTAGGTAACCACCTACCATTAATAGGACTTGTTAGTTTCCAAAGTATATTTCAATTGTCTACTTCTCCCCATCTCTAGTACTACACCCTTGGTCTAAGCCACTATTATGTCTCATCTGAGTTCATTGCGCTACTGACCCCTATAATCAATTATCCACAAACAAACCAGACTTTGTTTTTCTCTCCTGGAGTTTCCTCTTTAACTCTAAACAAAGTCCTAACTCCTAATCATGGCCTATAATGTTCTACATAACTGGCCCTTGCCCCCTCTCCAATTTCATTTCTCACAAATTTCCTACAACTACATGGGTCCTCCTCTAGTTCCTTAAACAAGCCAAGCTAGTTCCTATCTTAAGGCCTTTAACTCTGTCTGGAACGATCTTGGTTTAAGCTGGTTCCTAATTCATATCTTTGCTTAAATGCTCCCTTTTCCCAAAGATATGAATTAGGAGCTTCCCTGACCATCCAGTCTAAAATAGACACTATCATATCATATTTTAATTCTCTGCATGGCACATATCACTATCTGATATACATTTACTTATTTTAAAATAAGTAACATCCATGCACGTGAGCACCATGACAGCAAAGGCTTTGACTTGTTCACTGCCATGTCCACAAAACCTGGCTTAAAGTAGGCACTTTTGAATAAATAATGAAAGAATATTGTGTAACCATAAAAATATGCTGTAGAAAGATGTTTATAGTATATGAAAAAAGCAGAATGCACATATATATGCAGAAAATATTACGGAAAGGGGAAACTAAAGGGGAATGATTTGTTCAGAGAGTGATTTGGTCAGAAAGGTTCCCAAAATGTTGATGGGGCTATCTCTGAGTGACAAAGCTATAGGTTATTTTTAGCTTTTCTTTTGTTTGTGTTTTCTGAATTTATTACAATGGAATACTTTGTATGAATTAAAAAATAAACTGAAGTTTATTTTTAAAAATTATTGCTTACCTTCAGAAATGGAATGACTTCTTTCATAATTGCTTTGATTTGTCGGTCTAGCTGCTGAGTATCAATTCTAGGACACGGGACCGTAGAAATCTCACTTACAGGTTGTTGTGAACTATGATTTTCACTAATAGGAGTTTCTATTTTTAAAAAGAAAATGATAGCAAAATGAAGTTTGACATTATATGTGTTTACGCAAAATTCTACAGAACATTCCGTTATAATTTAATGCCAAAATAATACAAAGAAACATCTATAATTTTAGCACCCCTAATAAAAGTGATTAAAAAGTCACTATTATACATCAGATGGGGCATTTAATTTTTATATATGGAACTATATAAAATGATTTTCCTGTTAATGAATTCAACAACACACCTTTCAAATTATTAGCAGTAGTCATGGCAGCAGCACCGTTTTCATCCTCCAGAGTCCTGCAGGTACTTCTTGCGTTTGTGTTACTTTCAGCCTCAGTTTTCATACGTTCGTATTCCCTCATTCTGGCTAATGCTTGATCTAAGTGAATCACAGTGTTACCTGCATATGGAACAGAAATATGGCTAGAAGATGTAAAAGAAAATTGTTTCATGTATTCCTCTAAATTTATTAATAAAAAACTAATGTCTGAACATAGGAAAGGAAAACTAGCTTTAACAAGTTATAGGTATGGTACTTTTATTTAATCCTTAAAATAACTATAAAGTGGATGACAGCACCCTCATTTTCAGAGAACTTAAGTAAGCTGCACAAGGTTGCATAGCCAGTTAAATGTTGGAAAAGGAATTTGAACTCAGGTCTCTTAGATGACGAAGTCAATGTATTTCAGTACATCACTTTGCTTCATTTAACAGTACAAAAATAAATTCCAAAATGTCATGCAAATTCTGATGGAAAAACCTAAGCTAAACCAATCAATTAAGGTAAGAAAAAGAACTTAGAATGACATTTCCCAATTTTCCTTTGTCTACTTCAGACAGAGCTAATGGTGAATGATTGTGAGGAAAACTAAAAGGGAATGGATTGGTCAGAGAGTGATTTTTCTCTATTATGAAATGAATTCAGTAGAGACTTGACTGGCATTTACTCAGAAGGGAACTGGCCTTAGAGTCCTCGATAATCAGAATAAGGCAAAAGGAAGATTCATTGCTTTGGTACAAGGTAGATAACTAATGACAAGGCAAGGTTTGGCCCTTTCCTTTGTAGTGGAAAAATGCCTTTGAAATAATCTAAATCTTGTTTCCATCATATACACAAACACTAGAATAATATGACATCAGATTACCATATGAACTAGTGTCTATCTAGCTTCTTTTGCTCACTATGTTTCTGAAATTAATCGATGCTATTGTGTTTCAGCATTGGATACTCAGGTATCTTTTGATAGGCTACAGCCTGGAAAATGAATCAAGTGGTACTCATACATTTTCTTTTCCCTAATCTCCTTTCCAATTTTAGGAGTCAGGGTTTATTTACTCTACCATTGAGTAATGCAAGCCTCTAAAACTTCTTTCATTATTATGCTAAGAAATTTCAATTCTTACCTCAAATTAAGAAGTAACACTTTTATTAAAAATGTGATTGGATGAAGCACTGCTAACTCTAGATTTTTCCCATTAACTGGAAGACCTAAGAGGGTGACCTTTATCTTAAGAAAAAGGACATCACATTTTCTAAACTTCTATTATGCTTGCTAGAAAGTTCTGTATATTTTTCATAAGAACATAACAAGATAAGACCCCCCATTTTCTTAGTATATGCAGTCAGAATGGTTAGATGATTTGTACAAGGTCAAAAAATTAACAAAGATTCCTGAATTTAGACTTATGGATTTTTAAGTCCCTGTTCTGCCAGAACTTGTCCTTCTAGAGACTGTCGCTTCCTTACCAATGCAATTCAAAGACTGTAGTAAAGTCATATTATAAGATTATAAAAAAATTCTGCTTACCCAGATCATCTGTTGCAAAAGGCTCAAAATTTGAAGATACAGACAGGACACTAGCATTATCAGCATCATTTTGCTCACTTATTTTATGTGTTTCTCTCTCAAAGTTCTTCTCGTAAGTTTCCTAAGTTACAGTTTTAAGACAAATAAAAATCACTAATACTTCTTTTTAAAGGTTTGGTTATATTAAAATTATAAAAAAAACTATTTGCATAAAACTATATACTTAAAATTATTATATAACCAAAGTTATAAAACATTAGAAAGTTACAGAAAACATTAAAATATTACATAACCTTGCAGAACACTTGTCCTTATGTAGATGACAATACACAGAGCCAGCTACAGATTAAATTCTAACTTGGAAAAGTTAATGTTGCAAATTATTCTCCACCCTCAGGGAAATTCTCCTACCTCCAAACCCGAACAGCGCCCAGTACCCAAGACTATGATATATAGTTGTTTCATATCAGAAGAAAAACATGACAGCATCATTCATATTTTTTAAATCAACTTTATTAAAATATAATTTATAAACAATACACCCATTAAATGTACAGTTTGATGAGTTTTGAAAAATATGTGCACCAATGCAACCACCTTCCCTAAAAATAAAGACGATTTCCATTAACCCAGAAAGGTCCTTTATCTCCACTACACCCTTCTCATATGATTTCTATCAGCACAGTTTATTTTGTTGGCTCTAAAACTTCATTTAAATGGAACCATTCAGTATGGTACTCTTCAGTGTCTGGCTTCTTTTGCTCACTATGTTTCTGAAATTAACCAATGCTTTTGTGTGTTTCAGAAGTTTATTATTTTGATAGCTGAATAGTATTCCATTGTATGGATATACCAGTTTCTTTATCCATTTATCTGTTGATGTTCCAGTTTGAGGCTACCATGACTAAAAATGCTATGAATAATAGTGTACAAGAATTTTTTTGAACGTATATTTTCATTTCTCTTGGGTGAATACCTAGAAGAGAAATTGCTGGGTCACATACCAATGTTTTAACTTTATAAGAAACTACCAGACTGCTTTCCAAAGTGGTTGTACAATTTTACAATTCCACCAGCAGTGTGAGAGTTACAACTGCTCCAAGTTCACACCAACACTTCATGTTGTTTAATTTCAACCTTTATAGTGGTTGTAAGGTAACATCTCATGTGGTTTTAATTTGACACTGGCCATTTAAATATCTTTCTTCATGAAGCACCTGTTCAAATCTCTTGCCCATTTTTTACTGAGTTGATTGCCTTACAATTGACTTATAAAAGTTATTTATAAAACAGTCTGAATTTCTCACGTATAGTTATTTGGCAACTATATAATCTGAGATTATTTTCTCCTAATTGTAACTTTTCAAAAACAGAATTGAATCAATTTTTCTTTCATAGTTAGTGCTTTCTGTCCTAAGCAATCTTTGCTTATGTCAAAATCATGAAGAATTCCTTGTTTTCTTTTAGAAGTCATAGTTTTAGCTTTTTTTCTGGACTTCAAGAAATTTCAAATTAACTTTTGTCTTTAATATGATTAGGGGGTGGCACAAGTCTCACTTGTATTTTTTTTTTTTTAATCCTCACCCAGGGATATGTTTTCATTCATTTTTTAGAGAAAGAAAGAGAGAAAAACATGGATGTGGAAAAGAAACAAACATCAATCGGTTACTTCCCATATGTGCACTGACTGGGGGTTGAACCTTCAACCTCTTGGTGTACAGGACAATGCTCCAACCAATTGAGCCACCCAGCCAGGTCTCACTTGTATTTTGACTGAAACTCATTTCATAATTATATTCTTTTCCTAGCTACTGATCTTTTAAAATTTTCTCTGATATTAAATAAAAGTTTTAGCCCCAATTAAAGAAAATTCAGGTATTGGTGAACACACTTTAGAAAATGAAACCATACTGTTGCTCCGTCAATTAAGACTTGCTGGTGGATGTGCTTTTGCATTTTATAGCACCGGGAGTAGAAGATGCAAAGTGTTTCTTCCTCTGCTTAAACTTCAATTCCTCATTCTCCTTCACTTGTAATTTCCAGATGTCTACTTTTCCTTCTCTTTGTCCTGGGCATGAAGACTCTTATACATACCCTGAAATGTGTGTTAAAGCTCCAAAAATGAAGCTCAAAGGACCTTGGTCTAGAAACACGGAGAAGGAGACTCTTTATCTGTCCAATTTGGTAACACTAACCATGTAGCTATTCAAATTAAATAAAATTTTAATTTAGTTCCTCAATCCCACTAGCCACATTTCAAGTGTTCGACAGCACATGTCCAATGACTACTGTATTAGACAATGCAGATCTAAAACATTTCCATCATTATAGAAAGTTCCACTGCACAAAACTGCTCTAAATCAACAGGTATGAACCTTGGATGCTGTATTGCTCCTGCTAATTAAATGCCATTAATAAGGGAAGATGTTGACATTAATGCTGAATTTAAGTTTTAGATGAAAAATTAAAGAACTGGTTATTTAAATTAATACTAAGGGGACTGGGTGAAGGAGGGTAAAGAGGGAAAAATGGGAGACATCTGTAATACTGTCAACAATTAAAAAAATATAAATAAATAAAATAAGCCCAGCTGGCGTGGCTCAGTGGTTAAGCATTGGTCAACCTATGAACCAGAAGGTCACGGTTCAATTCCCGGTCAGGGCACATGTCCAGGTTGCAGGCTCGATCCCTAGTAGGGGACATGCAGGAGGCAGCCAATCAATGATTCTCTCTCATTATTGTTGTTTCTTTTTTTTGTTGTTATTAATCCTTACCTGAGGAAATTTTTCCATTGATTTTTTTTAGAGAGGAAGAAAGAGTGAAACACAGAGAGAAACATCAATGTGAGAGAAACACATTGATTGGTTGCCGCCTGCAAGCACCCCAACCAGGGATCGGGCTAGGGAGGAGCCTGCAACCAAGATATGTGCCCTTGACCAGAATCAAACCTGGGACCCTTTGGTCTGTAGGCCAACACTCTATCCACTGAGCCAAGCCAGCTAGGGCTCATCATTGATGTTTCTATCTCTTTCTCTCTCCCTTCCTCTCTGAAATCAATCAATAAAAATATATTTTAAAAATAAATTTTTTCACATTTTTAAAAATTTATTAATACTATGATTATTTATGCCAAGTCCCTACAATTATGGACTGAATCATTGTGAGTCCCCTACTCCCCCAAATTCATATGTTAAATCCCTAACTCCCAATGCGATAGCATTAGGAGGTAATCAGGTTTAGATGAGGTCATGAGGGTGGAGCCCCATGATGGCATTAGTGTCCTTAGATAAAGAGGAAGCGACACTAGGTCTTCTTCTCACTGCCATTGTAAGCACATGGGGAGAAGGTGGCCATCTGCAAGCCAAGAAGAGGGTCCTCAACAAGAAGAAAAATCTGCTAACACCACGATCATAAACTTCTTAGCCTCCAGAACCATGAGAAATAAATGTTTAAACCATCCAGTCTACAGTATTTTGTTTACCAGCCCAAGCTGACTAAAGCATCTACTTATTAAGCAGCATAGTACTTTTAAATTTCATTTGCCAGTAACTTTAAAACCTTGTCAGGTTAACATTAATAAATTGTAACTCAATTTTCAAAATTTGCTATTGATGGTGCAGACCAATGTGCTCAAATCTTTTTAAATAACTTAAAATGCCCTAGCTGGTTTGGCTTAGTGGATAGAGCGTTGGCCTGTGGACTAAAGGTTCCCAGGTTCAATTCCAGTCAAGGGCACATGCCCAGGTCTTAGGCTTGATCCCCAGGTGAGGGCGTGCAGGAAGCAGTCAATCAATGACTCTCTCTCTCATCATTGATGTTTCTATCTCTCTCTCCCTCTCTTCCTCTCTGAAATCAATAAAAATATATTTAAAAATAAATAAATAATAAAATAAAATAACTTAAAGTAATGCTACCTATAAAATTTGAATAAAAAGGGAGGCACTGGAGTTAAGGATATAAAATTACTAAAAAATATTTAGAAAAAACACTTCATGTTCTCACTAAGTTATTTCAATGTCTAATAAACTTTAATGTAACCCAAGTAGCAATTCCTTACATTAATTTATCCTTGACATTGTAAAGTCAATTAAAACCATGTAGTTTTTAGACACAGGCTTACCTTCATAGTAGTATAGGCACTGGAGCCTAGTAGAGAAAGGTTTTAAGCAAAAAAAATGACATAGGAAAGTATTGTCTTAAACATGAGTATAAGAGCAAAACTCCAGAAAAAAGTCTTTGATATTATAAAAAAATTACTATATGTGAAGAGACAAGAAAATCTTCTAAAAAAAAAAAAACTTCAGAAAAAAATTATGTTAACATATCAACAATGGGCAGAAACAGAGTAATATGCTTTTAACTCTCACAATAGCAGATATTATGCTAATCAGTTATGGTACTCTTATTCATGGATATCCAGGTGCTAGAGATGGCATACAAAGCGTATTTGCTATTCCAAAACCACATATCATCTTTTATGACAGAATTAGGGTCTGAACCTTTAAACAGGTGATTTCCAAATACTTCGCATGTTCTCTATCTCCTCAGTATCCTAGTCGTTTGTCATTTGGTCATTTAATAGCACCTTCCTGGCACCATAGCTCCTGTATGCTAGATAGGTGCTTATTTGGAGACCATAGTTTATTGAAAATATATCATTTTCCTCATCACTCTTTTCCATTTCCTTTCTACTTTACTTAAAGTTTCCTTCATTAACTTTAATACATTAAATTACATTTTTGTCCTGAATGGCTTTCTTTTGCCTAGGCTTCTCTTTTAGCCCAAAGACCTGCTTTATCTTATATTTATTTATTGAAAGGTTCTGACTGAATACAACAAATTTTACTAAATGTTATGAGTCAACTCCTGTGGTGAGCAAGAGATATAAAACACAACTATTTTAGACTATATAATTGATCATTTATAATGTATTTTGATTTTTTTAAAGCTGAAAACCAAATATTAACACTCACAATTTATAACATCTTAACATTTGTTTAACACATACTGAAATTATGTATAGATTTCATTAATCATTATCAGCTTACATCATCTGTAGTAGCAAGGCTTTCACTGGGAGTAAGTTCTGAGTTTGACGCTATCCAAGTACCAGAATTCACTGACTTTATATTTTTCACATCTTTTTCATGGTTCTCAGAAATATGTGTGGATACTATGTCCTAAATAAGAAAATAAAATACTTATGTTAAAACATAAATGTTCATCAAAATTTAAAAGCAAAACCAGACAGAACAAATTCAATATACCTCACCTCATAGGTTAACTATGAAGAAAAAAATAATACTGAAAGTTGCTCAGAAAAAGATTTTACCTAAAAGCTATTTTAGCTATACAAGAACTTTTAAACAAAAGGCAAGAAGGCACATAAAAAACAGATCAAAAGATATAAGAACAAGCATATACTTCAGACATAATCATGAAGACAGCAATACCAGATAGGGTAGGAAAAAGAATGGTAAGTACCAGCTACCTGCAATGCATATAAAGCCCTCTGTCTTAAGTAGTCTGTACTGAGTAGCTGAAGCTCATGGAAGAGTTCAATAAGAAAATGTGGACGAGATTCATTTTGAGAAATTAATGTAGCTACTTCAGAATAAATAGTATCCCGCAAAGCTTCGAACATGGAAAAATCACTCCCAGTTTCTGGAAGATATAAAATATCAGAAAGTTAACATTGATGAAATACATTCCTAACAATTTCTATTAACTTGTATCATTACTCTCAGCCTTAAGTTACTTAAAAATCATAGCATACTTAATTCTATTTCAGGGCTTTTATTTTTATTTTTTAAAAATATTTTTTATTGATTTCAGAGAGGAAGAGAGAGGGAGGGAGAGAGAGAGAGAGAGAGAGAGAGAAACATCAATGATGAGAGAGAACCATCGACTGGCTGCCTCCCGCACGCCCCCACTGGATCGAGCCCGAAACCCGGGCATGTGCCCCCGACCGGAATCGAACCTGGGACTCCTCAGTCCACAGGCCAACGCTCTATCCACTTAGCCAAACCAGCCAGGGCTCTATTTCAGGGCTTTTAAAGTAGAAAGAGAAATCTTAAAAATACCAAGATAAAAATAATCATAAAAATATCAAGATATGTACTGTACATTAAAGAAATATTTAAATGTATAAATAATATTATCTACTATTACTTGGACCACAATTATTTCTCAATGAAAAAATATCTGGAAAATGTTATACATTTCATAGGACTAATCAGTGGAAATCTTTCAACATCTGGATGAAATCAACTAAGGCAAATATTTTTCTTGCTAATATGAACTTGTTACAAAGAAGGAAATTTCTTTAATAAGGAGAATAAATGCTACTAATAAAAGTTACTATTTTAAGTTCTACCTAGTTATCTACAAATTGTCAAATCTCAACTATGATACTATAGTATAGTATAAAAACTGAATTTGCAACTACAACATAAACATAATAGGTCAATTTTTCTATAGTATGACATACTTACTAACATACTCAGTAAAAGTTGGAGCTGCCATAGAAATTTTCAGTTTCACAGAACCCAGGTAGCACTCTATTATTTAGTAAAAATTCTGCCATGTGTATTTATTGATAACACAGAATATCACCCTTAATGATGTAGTCATACCTCTATTTTCAAGAGTTCAAATTAGGAACTGTTTCCATTTTTATTTCTCTGTGGAAAAAAATTATCTCCAAGTGGTTCTATCAAATTCTGTAAACATTCTAGAGTAACAGAACTACATGTAGTTAAATATTTAAAATTCCAAAAATCAGTAATAAGTTTCTAACCAAGAAAATTTAAAATGCTGTTTTAATATATTACGTTTTCAGATAAATATGCAAAGATCATAAAGATTTAATTCACTTTTTGCAAAAGAGGAATAAGAAAATGCAAAGCCAACGGGTTTAATAAAATTTTGCCCAGCCAGTGTGGCCCAGAGGTTGAGAGTTGACCCAGGAACCAAGAGTTTACTGGTTTGATTCCCAGTCAGGGCACATGCTCCAGGAGGCAGCCGATCGATATTTCTCTCATTGATGTTTCTATCTCTCTATCCTTCCTCCCTGCCTCTCTCTCTAAAAATCAATAACGGAAAAAACAAAAAACAACTTTGCACTAATGTCCTAAATAAATTAACATGTTCAGGCCTCAATTTCCACAAGTAAAATATAATAAAAATAATAAATACACAACTTCCCTATCTTGCTTCAGACATTTATGAATATAAAATGAAATGATATATTAAAGTTCTTAGTATTATAAAATGTCCAAGTGTGATATATTACTACAAAAATAATCTTCTTATAAGCAAGAACCCAAACTATCTCTGTAGGAAATCTCAACTTATAAGATATATGCAAACTTTCTATTTATGTTTGACACAGTTAACTTAGAAAATGTGTTATCTCAAAAATAAGAATAAGCATATTTAATCTTTTTCATGACTCTTTATGGTAAAATTATCACTAAATATGTATCATTAAAGGTCAAATTATTCCAAAATAATTGAATTATGTCAAACACATGCTTTTTCATATCTCCCTCCTGGCAAGAGAGGGGTGGAAAGTTTTTGCCATGTTCTCCTCCAGAACTAAAGGTCATTGATCTCAGTCAGGTTTCTCTGATTCCATCTTGTTTTTGTTTGTTTTTTCTCATGGGGTTACAGGGATGGGTTAAAAAGGTGAAGATGTTACCAGACAGGGAACCTACTAGTAGTCCTGAGTGGGACTGCCTCAGGCCAGCCACTGGTATGTGGGTTCTTGACTTTGTGCAGGAAAAACTTCACAAGTCCAGGTGACTGTGAGGGTACATGTATTAAAGCTGGGGACAGTGAAATAAGGACGGGCATAGTACAGGAGCACCAACAGGAGAGCCCAGGTGGGGCTGCTTTAGCTCACTAGGAAGCCAGAGAAAAGGGGGCCTTGGAGCAGGTTCGGGTGGTTAACCTGGGGAGAGCTACACTGCCCATTGCTCCCTTGGTTGCAAGTCTCATGGGGTCCCTTAGAGGTTAGGGGATGCATGTCTGTGGGGGAGGATCTATCTTCTTTTTATCCTCTCTATTTTCATTGTTCTTTTCCTTAGGAAGTGCCACTGATATAATTCAACTTTGTGCCAGGTCCTTGTTTTTCTTCCTTAGATTCCCCTAAGGATTCATGACAGGCTTTTATTTTTTATTCATGTGCAGTA
Organism: Myotis brandtii; assembly: GCF_000412655.1. Taxonomy (NCBI): domain Eukaryota; kingdom Metazoa; phylum Chordata; class Mammalia; order Chiroptera; family Vespertilionidae; genus Myotis; species Myotis brandtii. The sequence continues at coordinate 9,488,915 of NW_005356870.1, read as the reverse complement.
CAGGAGGCATTTAAGAATATTTATAATTCTACTAGGGGCCCAGTACACATAATTCATGCACTCGGGGGGAGGGGGGGGGTGCGGAGGTGTTCCTCGGCCCAGCCTGTACCCTGTTGCAGTCCAGGAGCGCTCGGGGGATGTCTGACTGATGGCCGGCAGTCGGACATCCTTAGGGCTGTCTCGGAGGCAGGAGAGGCTCCAGCCACGGCCGCCATCATGGCTGAGCTGCGCTCCCCCTGTGGGAGCACACTGACCACCAGGGGGCAGCTCCTGAGTTAAGTGTCTTCCCCCTGGTGGTCAGTGCATGTCATAGCAAGCGATTGAGCAACCTTAGCATATCATTAGCATATTACATTTTGATTGGTTGGACAGACAACTGGACACTTAGCATATTAGGCTTATTATACAGGAAATCACAAAGAACCATACTTCATGAAAATGCATAATTTAAGACAAAACCAGCATTTTGGAATCTGTAATTTTCCTTTATCTTTATCACTAGAGGCCCGGTGCACGAATTCGTGCACCAGTGGGGTCCCTTGGCCTGGCCTGCGGGATACGGCTGAAACCGGCTCCCCGATTGCCCCCAAGAGGTCCCGGATGGCAAGAAGGTGCAGGCCAGGCCAAGGGAACCCACTGGTGCATGATCGGAGCCGGGGAGGGACACGGGAGGTTGGTCAGCCAGGAAGGGACTGCGGGAGGACTCCAGGGTATGTCTGACCTGTCTTGTTCAGTCCCAACTGGCCGGACCCCAGCAGCAAGCTAACCTATGGGTCAGAGTGTCTGCCCCCTGGTGGTCAGTGCACGTCATAGCGACTGGTCAATCAGTTGACTGTCTGCCCCCTGGTGGTCAGTGCACATCATAGCGAGCAGTTGAGCGGCCTTAGCATATCATTAGCATATTACGCTTTGATTGGTTGAATGGCCAACCAGACACTTAGCATATTAGGCTTTTATTATATAGGATGGTCTCTGCATGTCACAGTTGTTTTTGTTTAATGGTTTATTTTCTATAGATGATGATTGGTAATGAAAAATAAGCAACTACAAGGCATACACAATACTTAACACTGCAAATCAAGAGGTAGGAATAAAATAACTATTTATGTTTGCAAAATTTATTAATGCTCTTAAGCATTTAAGACATACTAAGTTAACTTTACTAAAACATGAAATTATAAAAACATTTTCTGTCACCCATATGGATGTGTTGGTTATATTACATACACTAACAGAAAATGAAAACCAAAAAGCAGCCAATTTTACCAAGTAAAGAATTACAAATGAAAGTTTTTGGAATTTTATGAGTATGAATTTTCTTTGACTTTTACAAGCCAAATAACATGCACTAAGCTAAATCTAAAAAAAAAAAATCAGAACAATGAAAAAAAAACTAAGGATTTTTAGAGCCAATGGCAAAAAATTAACATAGAGTGGACACCAAAACTAAACATATTGTTACCTGGCGCTTCATTGCATGCATTTCTGTTAGATTGCTGTAGTATTCTCCTAGCATGTGCTGTAGGAAAGGGCAGACATAGGATGAACATAAAATGTGTATGATAGGGTCTACAACATAAACAAGTGAATAAAAAATTAAATAAGCAAATTCCTTTAAAGCTGTTTGCCTGAACTGAAATGTTATCACATATGCTCCATTTAAAAATAATCTCATCAGAGAAAATATAAAACGACTTGCCATAAACTTATATTAAAGTGCCTGATAGTGACCATAATAAACTTCTACCATTCACTTAGAAGTATACGCATCCAGGTGAACCTTTCACATCTCTTTAGGGAGAGGAGGGCTGTATACTTTAATACCAGTAGTCATATATGTTACTCTCTAATAATCATATAACAAAAACTGTTACATGCTATTAAGAATTTTAGGGTAATGGTTAATACTAAAAAATAAGTCTTTTTAGAAAGCATATAAATACACACAAAGGTATATTTACACTATTCAAACATTTTTCAATTCACTAAAATTCAATCATTTTCTTTTAATAAGTGACAGTAAGATCTGACCAACAATCAATTTATGTAACTGATATCCTTTCAATTTAGTGCCTTTCCCTAACCTCCACCCAAACATTTACTTTTGAAGACATCATTATTTGATAAAGGTAGTGAAAGGAGATGAAAATTACAAAATTTTGGTAAAATTTCAGGGTCAGGACAATAAAATTGATATTTTTGCCAAAAAGATCCTAGACTTAACAGACCAGGATGAAAACTTCAGTTCTACCATTTCCAAGCAATATGATCTTGAGGAAGTCATTTCAAAAAAAGTGATGTTTCTTTTATGATTACAAAAGTAATGAATACTGTAAAATTTTAGAAAATTTATAGAAGAGTTTAAAGATGATAGAACCACTATTAACATTTTGATACATTTTCTTCTAGTGTTTTTGCATTCAGATTTTTGTTTAAAGATAGTTGAAAAAAAACACACAAAACAAAACATAGTTGAAATCATATAGTTCAAACAACAATAAATCTCAATTTATTTTTTCCCATTTGTTTCCTTAGGATGGATGCCTACAGAATTACTGAGTTAAAGGCATGACTTTTTGATGAAAAACTGTGCCAGTTTATATTACTGGCCCTTTTTGAGTGCTGTAAAAAAATCAGATACCCTCTCTGACCATGTATACTCATCTACAAATGGAAATAAAAACAATTCACAGGATTATGAAGCTCAAATGAGATAATTTATAAACAATGAAGCATAATACAAATGGTAGCTGCAACTATCGTTTTCACTAAGGATCTTACTGGCAACTGAAAACTGACAGTCTATATTTACTACCTCCCTTCCTCTCCACATTTCTTTGAGATGTACTTATTCTCTATAGATTATGAAAGTACCAGTGCTTATTTAAACTAAAACGGTGGCAAATACATATGACTCCATTCATCCAATAAACACTTACTGAGTGACTACCATGTGTCAGGGATCACACTAACATTTAACAAATATGAAAAGGCAGTATCTGTTGCCAAGGGACTCAAAAAGGCGATACAGACACTTAAACAGGTATATACCAGATAATGTGATACAGGCAACAAAAGAGGTTTACACAGGCTACAACAAAAACAAAGAAGGGAAACCTATCCCAGCTTGCATTTGGATGCAAGTTCAGAGTTACAGAACTAAGAATTTATTTAAGAGACCAGCAGAGCCGAAACCGGTTTGGCTCAGTGGATAGAGCGTCGGCCTGAGGACTGAAAGGTCCCAGGTTCGATTCCGGTCAAGGGCATGTACCTGGGTTGCGGGCACATCCCCAGTAGGAGATGTGCAGGAGGCAGCTGATCGATGTTTCTCTCTCATCGATGTTTCTAACTCTCTATCTCTCTCCCTTCCTCTCTGTAAAAAATCAATAAAATATATTTTAAAAAAAAAAAAAAAAGAGACCAGCAGAGGAAAGGGCTCTCAAAGAGCAAAAAGGACTTGAGACAGAAAAAACATGCTGAGGTAACATGACAGCTATGGGAACATTTCAGTTCTGTGCCACTAGAAGAGTAGGTTTAAGGCAGAAGGTAATGAGGAATGAGACTGGAGAGGCAGGCAGGAATCTCTGCTGGCCAGACATGTTACATTATGGCATATGGACTTTCTCCTGCAGGCATGGTTTGAAGCAGGAAAATGACATGATTGTATATCCGAATTCATATTCAGATAAAATTTTCAGAATTCCAATTAGGATTTCCAAGTTAATGTTAACTATACTTTTCTGTTTAGAATTTTAGAAAAATGAGTCAAAAGCTAATATCATAACAACAATACAAAAAAGTTCCGGTTTACATTTCTTGACATAAAGAAATGTGTATTGTAATCTCTACATAAAACCTTGCAGATAGAAAAGTGTAACAGACCAATTTCAAGACTTGTTTTAGTACAGCTTTTCAAATGTAAGATGAAGAAGTCCTTAAATTAAAGCAAACCAAAAAAGAACATACCTGAAGATATTTCTGCAGACCTACAACATTTTATTATTTTTTCCAGCTGCTCATGACTCTTTCTGCTGGATACTTTTGCTTGAACAGGCTCTTCAGTCTGGGCTGAATGTCTGTTCCTATTTTTGCAAGGTTCGCATGTGCTAGACATACTGGCACTTTCATACCCTTAAGTAAAAAAAGTAACAACTGTTATCAGTTGTAACTAATTCAAACCAAAAGGGAAACTGATTTTCATAGTGAAATAGTACAGGTAACTCAACTGAGCATGCTGTGAAGGCCTGGTATAAATAGAATATGAAAGAGTAAATGAAATATCTTGGAGATACCTTTGCAACAGTCTTTGGAAGCATGGGGTAACAGTAATATATCCTCACTCATTGTCCTTTGATACCCATCTTAATGAGCATATCTAATATGACCCAAATTATCTACTAGACTCCAAGTTAACAACTTTTCAGTATTAGGAAATACAAGAAAAAATATTATATACAATCTATACAAAATATCCAACACAGAGAAGAATAATGGGCACTAAATAGTCAAATATGCCTGCCTTCTTACTATACCTTTTATGTAATGACTTAGTCTAAAAAGTCTTGCCCACCCATAGGTTATACATATATTCTACTAAATTTTCCTTCTAAATTTTTTTTTTACATTTATTTTGGTATATGGCACAAGGTAGGAATTCAACTTTATTTTGTTCCACATGAATAGTTGGTTATACATACCCCTTTGCCCAATGAATTAAATTTACATTTTAACCTTGCAATAGGATAGTGAAGACCCCAGGTTAGGGGGGCAAGGGGTAGGGGGGGAAATGAGAGGTATCTGTAATACTATTAACAATAAAAAATATTTTTTAAAAATAAAATGTAACCTTGGTTAACATATTAAATCTCCATATTTATTGGGTTTTATTCCTGGGTTTTCTGTTTAACTTATCTATTCCAATGCCATTTTCATTCTTTTAGCCACAAAAGTTTTACAGTGTGTTTTAACAACTGGTAAGGCAAGTCCTTCCTAGCTTTCCTTGGCTATTCTTGGACATTTGTCCTTCTAGATAAGCAGTAAAAATTTTCCCCCAAATTTCAAAAACAATCTTTGGGGATTCAAAATAGAATCACATTGAAAGCATTTATTAATTTGAGAAGTAATATTTAATAGCTTATCTATTCTCATCTAAGAGCATGGTTGTATTTTTTCATTTGTTCATTCTTGTTTCATGTTCTTCAAAAATATTTTATAAAATTTTACAGAACTAGGACTTTCCTTGTTAAATTTACTCCTAAGAAAAATTTCCCCCAGTAGTTTTGAATACTAAAATGAGAATATTTCCTCCCACTTCCATTTCTACTGGGTATTACTATAATAGAGAAAATTATTTTATAACTTTAGGAGCTATTTTATAACTTCAGTATCTCTTGGGTTCTCAGAAATAGACTCAGATACAGAGAACCATTGCCAGAGTGGGGGAAGGTGGTGAGGAAGCTGGGTGAAAGGGTGAAGGGATTAAGAAATATGAATGGCCGAAACCGGTTTGGCTCAGTGGATAGAGCGTCGGCCTGGGGACTGAAGGGTCCCAGGTTCGATTCCGGTCAAGGGCATGTACCTGGGTTGCGGGCACATCCCCAGTGGGAGATGTGCAGGAGGCGGCTGATCGATGTTTCTCTCTCATCGATGTTTCTAACTCTCTATCTCTCTCCCTTCCTCTCTGTAAAAAATCAATAAAATATATTAAAAAAGAAAAAGAAATATGAATGAATTGGTAGTTACAGAATAGTCACAGAGATGTAAATTACAGCATAGGGAGTTTTCAACAACAGAAAGAGTTGCATGGATCTCCTCAACCAAATGTTTCCCAAGAACCATAGAATTCTGATCTTTGCCCTAGATATACTCTCAAAGAGCTAGCAGACCCTAAATAAAGCCTTGCTGCTTACAGCCCCACACTCACAGCAGCTGCTCTGCTAATAACAAGTCCCCAATATATAGTTAATTTATTCTCTGTGATATCCTATCTGGAGTCAACCTTCCCTTTCTATTTCTAAAGCCATTTTTCTAGTTAGGACTTCATCATCTCATATTTAGGCTCCTGGTTTCTTCATTGGTCTCTCTGAATAAAGTCTAGCCATGCTCATTCATTCTGTTCAAAACTTACAGGAAAAAGAGCTCTCTTGGTTATGTTTGACCTTCACAACATTTATGAAATTAAGCTTCTAACTACTGCTACTGAATAAAAAAGTGCTGAATGAATTCTAATAGAAAATTAAAATATACATTATGTGGCATACACAAAATTCTCTTTGGGTAGCCCCAGTAGGCACTTCAAAGATAAACTCACCTTCCAAAACAGCTGCAACTAAAAATTAAATAGCTATAATTAAAATGCTATAAAAAGATTACACACACACAACTATGGTGTTCTGAGTCCCAAATGAAAAACATCAAGGGCTAGATTTCCAAAGGTAAGATACTAGTGTGACTGAATTATTTCTCTCTTGGGTACTTTAATAGTAATCCGCCAGGGAGAACAGGAGACTTAATGAAAGTTAATAATACTTCAGAATAACACTGGCTAAGTCAGCCAGAACAACAACACATGCCATTCATTACTGTAAAGGTGTTATCCCCTATCCCACTTCATCACTCCTTCCTTACACTCATTCTATTTTTCTCAGCATGAGTGGCTGACATAGCTAGAAGAAACAGTACTTCTAGTTGTGTCCACTGCAGGTAAACAGCTCAGCCATGGCACCCTGGGGACTCTGCATGTATCCACAAAAGCCACACAGGAAAGTACTGAACTGCAGCTGACGCTAAGCCCTGACAGAAGGCCTTATAATAATCCTCTTGGAACATGGAACACAAGAACACAGGAGGCTTGTGAGAAGCTGCTATGTGGCCATTTTCACTCGCCTCCCCCTTTCCCTGGAAAACTGCTGAGCGTTTTCCTTCTCCCTGATTCTGATGCCATGCCACCTTTCTGCTACCCCACGGGCACAACTCCATCCTACAGAGTGGCTTAGCTACAGCATAAGCCTTGGCTCCTCACCAATAGGTGTCCACCACTCATGTATGTTATACTTGTCATCTAGCCCTTTTTGTTTCAGTGTTGCCCTTATGGTGTATGGAATAAATGACATAGGGAGCTGGCACCTTTAGCTACTTCTCCTTTCTCTATTTATATAATAAATTCTCTGAATCTAAAAGGGCTGTTTCTTTACAGGCCACGCCTAATGCTTAACATCTATTTCATCTCAATTTTCATTAATGAGTCATAGGAGGGGGAGAAGGGAAGAAATGAAAAGATTCAGGTATGGACAGAACCCATAAGTCAGCACATTAACAATTCTACCCAATATTCCAAGAAAAAAATGAGGAATATCTAAAATATATGCTCCTATTCTCTCTAATCATATCAAAAGAGGAAATGGACCTGGTGGACTGTAACCAAATTATGGGTCTGGTAACCAAATGATAGGTTTGATAACATCCAGCAAGGCAAGAAATCATGTTCAACTCAGTAAGTGTGAATGTGAATTGAAGTTTAAAAGATAATCATCATATAATTTGTAAAATCTTATTTCACATACAGTAACATGCATCTTTACATATACAGAGTTTGTAAAGATTAAAATACATTACCATCACAGGAGACTAAGTTAAACAAAGATTTAGCATGCCACTTCTGCAAGACTGTCAACATTTGCAAAAAACATCCACATAGTTCAGTCTAGTAAATCTGCGACAGCTGTACTACATCTCTCAAGACAGCAACCAAGTCCCAGTACACTGGTCTACCTGTTATCTCCTAGTCCTACCCCTCTCATTTCTCCTTCCAGCTTTGTTCTGACTCTATACTTTCTTGTTTGGAATGCTTTCCAATCTTCTCGCCATTCACTTCATCTCCCTTACCACTTCCTTTACAACAAACATTTTTTTTTCTAAGAGATCATGTTATTCCTGTGCCATCAAGAGAACAAAAACAACATAAATTATGGCCTAGCTCAGTGTTTCTCAGATTTTATATATATCTATACATATTAAGACATCCAAATCTTGCTAAAATGCACACTGAAAAACAATGCATACCCATTCAGTTGGTATCAAGAGGGGCCAAGAGTCTGCATTTGTAATAAGCTTCTAGTGATGCCATCTGCTCTCCATAACTCACAGTTTGAATACCAAGAATGTAGCTGACTCACTTGATTTTATTACATATTAGTTTGGTTATGCTATTAAGTCTTTTATTTTTGTGAGGGTGTCTTACAAATGGGTCTTGATCAAATGTGAACACATGTTTTGGCAGGTATTTTTATCCTTAAATATGAGAAAAGAGAGCATGTAAATCAGAATGTTAATCTTTGCCTTGAAGTAAAAAAGCTGCATTGCATATATAAAAAGCATAATTCCTCAGAATAAAGGGGTTTCAAGCGAAAATACAAACACACCAGTATTTCCAGGGCTAGGCAGATATGGCCACATGTTTACTAAGGATCCTGTAAGACCCTGATACTCAAAGTGTAGTCCACAGACCACTACTGGCAATACATGGGAGCTCATTAGGAACGCAGACTTTCAGGTCCCTCCCCAGACCTAGTGTAACCTTCATTAAATTATTTAAAAATCATAGAAAAATATTTAAAATCACAGAAAAAAAAATTTTAAGTGGCATGTAATTAACACTATAAAGAGAACGTTTATGTGATATTCGATAGCAAGATTCAATAAAATACAGGTTAATGTTAAACCTTATTAACTAAGGTTCAGGAAGGCTAAGAGCAGACTTGTTTTAAAAGCAGTTTCATATGGTATTCAAAGATTGCAATGTAGTGAGAGGCCCACATTTCTTTAAATAAATCAAATCAAGGACCTAACCAGAAGCATGACTAAGTGCTGAATGTAGGACAAGATGTAATATTAAAATATAATAGTAAAACTTGAACTTTAGCAACTTTTAAGTAACCTACAAGATTTGGAAAAAAATCTTCTGAGTTCACAGTAACCACATATATAAGATATATAAGAAGCAAAAAAAAGAAGAAATGCAATGTTTATATCTAGAACAGTGCCCACCCATCTAACCATACTGAATTTAAATATGCCAGAATAAAGTTACCAACATTCACACTGATCAATCTTCAACAAATTTAAATACTTACCACTATTTTTAATTCTGCTTTTCAGCTGAGCAGAATGCCTCTTCTTACTCTTTGATTTGGGAGTTTTGTCTTTAGATGCCAGGCTGGCCTGTGCAGATGCTTTTCTTGTCTTAAACGTTTTCGTTACTGTGGTTGGATCTACTGGATCAGGCATGCTGCTAAAGCTTTCTAAGGATTCTTCATCAAACTGGCGTCTTCTCATGCTGGTATCTAATTGATCTTTGCGATTACTATTTGTAGTTTTCTCTACAGACACTGCAAATCCAGTCTTGAATGGTTTTTCAACTTCACCTTCTTGATCATATAACCATGGTGTCCTACTGTTTTCCACCTCCTCTGTGGACTGCTTTTGATTCCTTACACCAATGAAAATAAGTTTTTAGAGGTTACAATGATAGATTTCTATGTTTATCAAAAACTTCAGATATAGTACTTAACTTATAGTTTACTAGATTTCAGCAAATAAAATCATCAAAAGACTGTAAAAATATTTTCACAAAATATGCATTAAATATATAAATATGCTACAGGCTAGTGTTCTAAATTACCTAACTTTAATATTAAACACTTCTCACTGGCAAAAGTCCCAAACCAAAGATCTAGCATTCATAACAGAAAAGACTATGAAAGAAAAATCAAGAAAGATTGGGATATATAAGGAAAACACAAAAAACGTGAAGGAAGAGCTGAGAAAGAGCTGAAGCAGAGGGTATGAAACATACATGGATCTGTGTCACTTACAGTAGTTCAACTAGAACCAGAATTTGATAAAAATAATGGCCATGCAACTAGTAATTTCTTTCTCCACACATCAAGTATAGTTTAGTTTAGTTCTATTGCTCCAGTGTCATTTTCAAATTTTACCTGCTAAATACTGGCATCCTTAATATTTTAATAGGTATTCACTGGTCATCTAATTTGAAAAAAAAGAGTCAAAACAAAGTTGAACAGGTCTACAGGATTCCTCAAAATTTTTAATACGCCCACATACTTTATAAAATGTCTTAAAAGGGAACATAATGAGATGTCCAAAACCTTTTATCACAGAACCTGACATGAACAACAGGGTTCCATCTAAAAGCGTAATTTGGGAGACACTGATTTACTTACAGAAGTTAGACAACCTAGTTTACAGGCCAAATTGAGCCTGCTGTTTTTTTGTATGGCCTGAGAGCTAATATGTTTATAGTTGAAAAAATAAAATCATACATGGTTGAAAATTAAAATCAAAGGAGTCAAGTTTGTGACAATTACTAGTATATGAAATTTACGTTTCAGTGCCCATAAAGTGTTGTTGGAACACAGCCACTCATGTGTTTACATATTGTTATGGCTGCTTTTGTGCAAAAATGGCAGAGATGAATGGGTACGAAAGGCACAGTAATACTTACTACCTAGTCCTTCATAGGAAAAGTTTTCTAACCCTAGCTCAAGATTATAATGTTCCACCTGACCTCTTATTATCTCCAGCCATTCAATTCAGGGAACCTATACTAGTTGAGATTTTGGGGAGGAGATTAGGTATAATCTGAAGTAGGTCAAATATCTAAAACAATATTAGATAGCCATAGTCATGCTTTTTTACTACCAATTATATATAAAGTATGGATAATAATGAAGTAGGAACTTTACAGAAGGTAGGCTTATTTACTAAAGCTTTGAAAAAATGTTTATTGCTTTTTACGGAGATTCACTCAGCCATCATTTCTGAATGACAACTGTACACTAAACACTGTTAGACTCTTTTACAAAGCACCATGAGATTTAATAGAAAAAAATGGTTAGTACCGCTAATAAAAGCAAAGTCAGAGAGGTCAATCATAGGACTCCTAGTTGAAGTGATACCATGTATCACTACAACTTTCTTGTCTAAAGCTGTCTCTATAATAAAACAGTACTCAACATTACATTTGGATAGGCCTTAGGAACTCATTCTTATCAGGAGTTCTGAATAAAAAAAAAAATGCCATCACTTTACAACTATCCTCTACTAATTAATATTAGTTTTTACTGAAATCTGTGAACTTAGACAGATATCAAATCAAGCCCAAAAGACACTGTATGGGTAAGGTCTTATCTTTTCAAAATGAATCTCATAGGATACCCTGATCAAAACTCTGAACTGCTCTTGTACCAGGGAAGGTATATGCCTGAGAGACATCTGGTGAGATGTCAAAGTTTCATAATCCGTACACTGCCAGGCCAAACAATCACAAACATACTTCCTAATTGTGTTTTCAAATTATATATAATTAGATGTAATAAAAAAAGAGATTAATGTGATCTATTAAACATAATGACTATGTTTACAATTGAGTTACCTTTGTTTTTCTGCTCCAATAGAAGAATTGCTTTCAAAAGGTTTTGGAAAAGCCATGTATTCTGTTTTCCCTGAAGAATTCTGGGCTAATGGTTGCTGTTGTTCAGTGGGTGTAGAAATATTCTGAGAAAAATCTCCACAATTAGAAGAAAATAAAGGGCTGAAATTCATACCTAGTAAATAAAAGCAATAAGATGACAATAAAGTACCTTTAGCCTTAATATGAAATAAGACAGTTTTAATTAAATGTGCCATTCAGATTTACCAAAACAAGAAATTGTTAATTAAAATAAACTAAGTCACTTATTAAATCACAGTTTATAGCTCAGCCTACTCTGTTTCAACATTCGTGATAACAATGTGTCAGATTCTACTGCAGGCACTCTGCATGTTATTTCATTCAATGCTTAAAACAACACTATAAAATAGATGTAATCTTTATAAGTCTAAGTGGTTCCACTGATTAGAAAGCCTTTTCTTTTCCTTTTACTCCCTGGAAATAACTTCTATTCATTTTTTAGAGCTTAAATAACATTTTTCTGGAAAAAAAATGCATTTCCTGATGATCTCCTGCCCCAAGTAAGAATAGGTCACTCACCTCATTTGTATCTGCGGTACTGCACTAGGCATTAATTAACATTCTTAGCTTCCTCATTAGACTTTAAATTCTTTAAAGCGTTAGTCTTAATCACCTTTGAATCCCAGTCATTTATATAGCGTCTGGCACATAATGTGTGCAGAAAAAACGTCTGAATAGAAGCCTAAGCTAAATAAAATTAAATATAAGCCTAAACTAAGCACTCACCTTTAGTCTAGCAGTATATCTCCCTGCCGAGACATGAAGCTCCTCTACAAGAACATGTTATTTATCTTTACTCTATGTTTTACACAGTGCCTGATGTACAGTAGCCACTGGATATATCAATTCCCTTTCTCCTTAATAGTCATTAAATAATCAAAGATATAAAACAGCAATAACTCATAATTGTTTACTTAATTCCATTAGCAACAATATTAAACTTAAATTTTCACTTTAAGAATCAAAGTAGAAAAGAGTTTCTAACTTTCTTTGCAAGCATTTCCTACCAATCCAAAAGAGACTAATAAATATCCATGCAATAGACAAACAGTACTCTAAAACGCTTTTGTTCTTATTTATTTTTCCTTTAGGTTTTCAGTCACTTACCTGGTGCAAATGATGAAAAATTAGTAAACCCAGGTAGGTTAAACAGATTTACAGGCTGTGTTGGAAAGCTGAAAGGACAAAATAAACTGGGAGAAGGAGGGTGTGGTGCACTACTGCCCCTTTTCTTGTTTCCAGGTTTTTCTGGATGCTGATTTTGTTGGTGCATAAGTTCATTTAGCATTTGTTTCAACCTATAAAAATTTAAGAAGTTGGTAATTTAAAAATCAGTTATATTAACATCTACTTACAGTACATTCAGAAAGGATATGTGTAAGAAGTGATTCATGCAAATCAGACTGACTGCTCTGATAATCACTACAACAAATATTTGCTTGTCCTGCAGGCTTAATTCAATAAACTTAGCCTTAGGATCAAAAACTGCACTTACCACTTCTATTAGATAGTAGGTATAACTATAAGAAAGTCTTTTTCTTGTCTTGTCTGCTGCTTTATTGAGGTATATTACACACCATATAATTCACCTAATGTAAGTGTATAAAATTTTAAAAACAAAAGACAAGTCCACAATATTGAAGGGGAATATTGGACAAATCACTGCTTATAAAATTCTCAGGAGACAGAGAATATTTGCATATATAATTTGGCTCATGCCCTTTGTCCCAGGAGATAACTGCAATATCTTTGCTCAGTTTTAGCACTGCACTTACTTTTATTTTTATTTTTTTTAATATATTTTATTGATTTTTTTACAGAGAGGAAGGGACAGGGATAGTTAGAAACATCGATGAGAGAGAAACATCGATTCAGCTGCTTCCTGCACACTCCCTACTGGGGATGTGCCTGCAACTAAGGTACATGCCCTTGACCAGAATCGAACCTGGGACCTTTCAGTCCACAGGCCGACGCTCTATCCACTGAGCCAAACCGGTTAGGGCAGTTTTAGCACTTACTATGGAGTTTCACTATTTCCAAGAAACTGATTACCTTTGTACATTATTCTGTTGCCATGTTAGCTGAGTGTAGCACTGGTTCAACTGGTGCATTATAAGGTGCACTTGAGGAGATGCAACATTGCTGGGCATAACACTGTAGGGACCGGTGAGAAGAGTCTGGAGCAGACAAGATAGAGCCTATGGAAAGGAAAATATTTCATAATATTTTACTGATGACTTGAGAAAAATGTGGACTGCTTCAAAAACAAGATAAAAAATTTTTACTTTCATAGATAACTTTACCTGCTGGTCTTGCATCAAAGTCTGACAAATACTGACACTGAAATCAAGTTGTTTCTTTAGCTGATTAATTTGTTCTTGCCATTGTTCTTTCTCTTCTACATACGAGAGTTCTGACACCCAACGAAGGTTTTCCTGACGCTGCATGCTGATATTCTGTTGTCTTGTCTTGGCTAATGGACGACAATTTCCATCTTCTGGAAAACGGCGATTATTCTTCCATCTAATACAAGATTTAAAGCATTAGGTCATCATATATAATTATTTGGCTTTTAAAATCTGGCAACAAACCACAGGCCAGTATTCTCTTTTTAAGTTGAAGAACTCAAAAAGCATGAAAAATAAAGGGGATAAAGATCCTAGGTTTTTAGCCTTATATAATTATCGTATTTTACTCTTTTCCAGTGTTTTTCACTTACATCTTAAAGAGAAGTGTCCATATAATTCTGTATACTGCAAAATAAAAATATACCACAAGCATTTTTCCATTCTTGTTATAAGCTTAGCCACATTACAACATCAGGTGGAATTACTTCATCTTTTACTCATCAAATATATTTCACTATTGTAAATAACAATATAATGAGTATCTTTGTACAGACTTTTTTCACTCTCTACGATTTTTATTTTTTTAAATATATTTTTATTGATTTCAGAGAGGAAGAAAGGAGAAGAGAGAGATAGAAACATCAATGATGAGAATCATTGATCGGCTGCCTCCTGCACACCCCCTACTGGGGATTGAGCCCGCAACCCAGGCATGTGCCCTTGACCGGAATCGAACCTGGGACCTTTCAGTCCACAGGCC
>NW_005356870.1:9451573-9474239 GCF_000412655.1 Myotis brandtii | reverse complement strand
GATTTTTCAATGTTTGCTAACCTCCCCCAAAAGAGCAAAGATCAAAGCTTATAAATCCTGATCCAGTGTAGCTGGAATATATCTCAGCAACACTCTTGTAGTATAATAAAAATATATATTTTGAGCCCTAGCTGGTTTGGCTCAGTGGACAGAGCATTGGCCCTAGGACTGAAGAGTTCCAGGTTCAATTCCAGTCAAGAGCATGTACCTGTTTGCAGGCTCGATCCCTGGCCCTGGTTGGGGCCCTGTGAGAGGCAATCAATTGACATGTCTCTCTGTGCAGGAGGCAACCAATCCATATGTCTCTCTCACACGGATATTTCTCTCTGTCTCTCCCCTCACCCTTCCACTCTCTCTAAAAATCAATGAAAAAATATCCTTGGGTGAGGATTAACGAAAAAAATTTATATGCTATATGTATTTTTTGAAAGGTGAAAGGATTAAGAAAAGAAAAACAAAAAAAAAGACCTCATAGACACACAACAACATGGTGATTACCAGAGGGAAAGGGGTTTTGGGTGAGGTAGAAAAAAATATAGGGGGCATAAATGGTGATGGAAGGAGACTTGACATGGAGTGGTGAATACACAATACAATATACAGATAATATATTATAAAATTATACAAATAGAACTACCACAAGACCGAGCAATCCCACTCCTAGGTATATACCCAAAACACTCAAAATCATGTATTCACAAAGATATATGCACCCCTATGTTCAATGCATCATCATTCATGGTGGCCAAGACACAGAAACAACCAAAGTGCCCGCGATAGAAGACTGGACAAAGACGTGGTACATACACACAATGGGATATTATTCAGCCATGATGATGAAATACTGCCATTTGCAACAACATGGATAGACCTTGATAACATTATGCTAAGTGAATTGAGTCAGAAAAAGCTAAGAACTATATGATTTCAATCATGTGGGAAATAAAACTGATACTCGTGAACACAAGCAGCAGTGCGGTGATCACCAGAGGGAAGGGGATAGAGGGAGAAGGGAAGGGGTCCTAATAGAAGGTGGCAGGAGAAGATCTGACTTTGGACGGTGGGCACATGATCAAGATACAGATTTTGTAACACAGGACCCATACCTGAAACCTTTATGTTCATGTTGACCAATGTCACCCCAATCAATTTAATAAATATTGAAAAAATAAAAATTATACACATGAAACTCCCAATAAATTCAATCAAAAAATATTTTTCCCAGGTTTCCAGCAGAGCTCCTATAACTCTTGGCATCCCCTGAGTACCTGTGTTTCTCATAAAGAGCCCCTTTCCAGCATATCTGAGTTTCTGCTAATAACTCTTGGCAGGCCCTAGGTGGCTTCATGAGGGGGCCTGGTGGCCAGAAAAACCAGCCAGGTGATTAGAGAAGTTGGAACTTTCAGCCCTATTTCCCAAACTCCAAGGACGATAGAGGAGGGCCCAGAGATTAAGCTGGATTGTCTATAGCCAATGATTTAATCAACTAAGCCTGTGAAATGAAGCCTCCATTAACCCTTAGAGTGCCGGGGAGCGAGATCGCATTGCTCCTGTCTTTCGCCAAAAGTGCCGGGAGCACTGTTCAAAATTTTTTTTTCTACTAGTATTTTATAATACAATCAGCAAACAATATATGTCAAAGATGAAAACAAATGTAGTAAAGGTTTCCTTAAGTTTTTGAATATGTAACTTCATTTACTTACAATTCATAATTTTTTTTTCCTAAACTGCTGTAAAATCAGCAAAAATGCCTTGGCAATTTTAGCATAGTTCCTAGGATACTGGTTGGCACTCAAAGGGTTAAACCTCTCAACAAAGCACTGGTCAGCTGAGCCTTCTGGGTTGGTGAACACACTGGAGTGCAGGGAAGGTGGTGCATCCAGAGAGGGCATTGAAGCTCTGCAACCTCATCCCCCAAACCTTGCCCTACAAATCTCTTCCATTTGGCTGTTCGTGAGTTGTATCCTTCATAATAAACCAATACAAGCAAGCATTTTCCTAAGTTATGAGTTGTTTTAGCAAATTATGAAACCTGAAGAAGGGTTGTGGGAACCCCCAAATTAGTAGTCATGTCAGACAGAAAGGTCAGTTCCCTAGGGACTTACGACTGGCATCCGAAGTGACAGCAGTCTTGGCGGACTGAACCCCTTAACTTGTGGAGTCTGCCCTAACTCCAACTAGTTAAGTGTCAGAATTGAACTATACTGTAGGATCCCCCGTTGGTTCAGGGAATCAAAAAATTGCTTGGTGTCAGAAAAACCTCAAACTCTTCAAATCAAGCAAAGAATTAAAACAGAGAAACTAACCTATTTTTAGTTTCCTTTACACTGTAAGAGTTATGATTCATGCTGTTAGGAGAATACAGAGAGAAGTTATCATTGGAACTGGCATCTTGCTCTTCTTCTTCCTCCTCTTCATCTGTCCGAACAACTCCTTCAGAAAGGTAACCATCTTCATCTCCTTCTTCATCTAGTGCACACTGGGTAGAACCTCCCCAAGTTGCCATTGTTCTAGAGATTGAGACAAAAAAACAAGAGATCATTCTGGAGATGAGCTCAATACTTTACCACCATGTGCCAGACACTGTACCAAATATACATGTACATGCACATGTGCATGTGTGTATATAAAATCTCATTTAATCTTAGTAACTATGATATGAGTTATATATAGAATACATTTTTTCTGTCTTCCATAAAACAATTCTTCCAATTAAAACAGTAATCATAGCCTCTAAATCAGCGGTTCTCAACCTGTGGGTCGTGACCCCTTTGGGGGTCGAACGACCCTTTCACAGAGGTCACCTAAGACCATCGGAAAACACATATATAATTACATATTGTTTTTGTGATTAATCACTATGCTTTAATTATGTTCAATTTGTAACAATGAAATTGGGGGTCACCACAACATGAGGAACTGTATTAAAGGGTCGCAGCATTAAGAAGGTTGAGAACCACTGCTCTAAATATTTTTTCCTAAACAACCCTCAACTTAACTTTTCTTGAGTGACAGTTTTCTAGATCAATACCACTCTTGTCCAATACCATTCTCTGAATAATAGTGATGATCTATATCTGTGCTGTCCCATATAGCTGCCACTAGGTACATATAACCAATGAACACTTAAAATATGGCTGATGTAATTGAGAAAATTTTTATTTTATTTAATTTTAACTTAGTTACCTCTATATCTAGTGACTTTCATATTGGGTACCACAATTCTAGAACCTATGTTCTAAAATCTTGATGCTTATCAAAACTATCCAAAGAACTTGAAGTATAAATGTGTGGTATTCAGAACAGAATAAAATACTAAAGATGTAGTTTGATCACTAAATATGTATGGGGACTCCACAAACAGGAAAAGTTCTTCTAAGAGGAAGAAGAGTTAGGCTTGGTGCAATGTTTCAGAAATGCCATCTGAAAATATCAAAATGTAAAGTCGCAACACATTTGAATTCCAAATGTTAGATCTGAATACTACTATATAGGTAGTAATTGACTGATATTAAAGATGACCAAGTCTTTTAGAAATATTCTTGATATGAAAATTTCAAACTTAAATCCTAAAAACTAAATGTCTTATATAACAAAATGTTTTAAGATCCTTAGAAACCTTACAAATAGCAGATACTCAATTTGAGTAAAAAAAGTGCTTATTTCTGGCCTGATGGAATAGCACTACAAAGTATCAAGGTTAAAGCTTAACTAAGTTTTCTTTTTATAAGCTTAAAACTTAACTAAGAAAATAAAGGTCATACACTCAAGAAAATCTAGATCACCATTTGATTAAGTGTCTTAGTAATTAAAAAAAAAAGTTAATGCTATGAGAACTTTGAACAGAAAGGAACTCAATTTAGTGAAACTGAGGCACCAAGGTGATACTTAAATACTATCCTCACTGCCACAGCAAATTTGTACTGTGATGCAGAGGGAAAACAAGGCTGCCTAGCCTACAAGCCACAGGTATGATGTTTAAAAAATGATTTAAATAACTCTTACTTGTCTGTTCTACTTTGTTGAGGAGTGCACAGGTTTTCAGATCCATCACTTCTCAATGAAACAGCCACTGGAGATACAGTTTCAGCTATACCTTGCCTCCTCTGATGTTCAGCCATCAGAGCTTCAAGCTGCTTTCTTCTCTGTCGCAGCTCTTCCCTTAAAATTTCATGTCTTCGCATTTCTGACCACAGCTATTAATTTAAAAATTAGAGCAAAGTTAAAGTATTTGGATTTGTCTTCTCCTTAAAGGACAACAGGCTAATACTATTGTCCTCCATACCAACAAATACTTCTATTCTCACTCTATTCTTTTTACACTGAAATATTCATGAAGATTAAAAATAATGTTAATGATGAATAAGAAAAAACCAGGCAATCATTAATTCTTAAAGAAAACAAGTAGCACCCAAATATCAACTATTTAGAAAAAGTTATGATGTTTCCTACAAATCACATATAAATGAAAGAAAATACCAAAGGATAGGTCTTTTTAACTGAAATGATTGCTATTTGTTGCAACTATCCTTTACATATAATTCTACCAAATATTTGCTAATAAAGATCAAGACTATTTTGAAGAGATCCCAACTTAATTACTTTATGAAAAAAAAAATTTCTTCCCCAAACTAAAAGACACAAACAGGCTACATTTAAAAACATGTTTTACCGATATTGTTTCCTTCTTAAGCTGTGACTTATACAGCATGGGGAATATATAGTCAATAATGCTGTAATAACTATGTACGGTGTTAGATGGGTACTAGACTTAACAGGATGATTACTTCATAAGGTATATAAATGTCTAATAAACTATGTTATACACCAGAAACTAATAGAATATTGTATTCAACTGTACTTGAAAAATAAATTTTAAAACAATATGTGACTTAAGACTCAAGAACAACAGGGTACATTATACAATACCTCATTATTTACTACTGAAGAATCGTCAGGCTCAAAAACAGGTTTGCTTGCATTGGTTTCATTTTCATTAACAGTTGGGGTTGAAGTAACAGCTGGTATATATTTCTTTGTGGGACAATTACCTGCACTAGTGGTTGACAGCTAAAAAGAGGATTAGAAACATTATGAGGAATTAAAGCAATTATTTTAATTTCATAAAAACAGTTATTTTATTACTCCTCTAGGGTTCTAGTGACATATTTGTTATCAGACCTCAACTGCTATCATGGTTCAAAGAAAATCTGACATAATAAAAGATAAAAGCACAGACTAAAGCTGATGAGTAGTAATCAACCTTCAGAGATAAGAGAGATAAAACATTACTGTGGAAAATTTCATATACTCAACCCAACTCAGCTATGTATTCCTCTGGGCATTGTTTAGATTGGGAATAAGGAAAAAGGGATTAAAGTGGAAAAGGTAACAGTCTAGAAAATAAATTGTTACATTAGAAATATCATTTGATGTGTTTCCCTTCCTTTGAAAACCTGACTGAAGAATAAACTTAACCAATAAATTTTAGGGAGAAAAAAAAAATCTCCAAAAGAATTGGTATTTCCTTCCCATATTAACCCTACCCCTATTACCTGACATGGTCAAAGATTGTTCATTTTCTGTTCAATATCAAAGACCTAAGCATGGGATACTATTAATAAGCAAAGGTACATACAGTTAATATTCAAACTAAAAACAAAACATTTTAATTTCCTTAGATAACACATGATGGCTTAAGAGCTTTATTATATAATTTTAGGCCATTAAAGATGGAAATGGTAGTCCATGAACTGCAAAGCTAAAATCAGAATATTTTACTTTATTTTGTAATTCTTTATTGAAGGTTTGTAGAAAAACTACTCTTTGGGTTTTATTTAACTCATTTAAAAAATATATTGCCCTGACCAGTTTGGCACAGTGGATAGAGCATCGGCCTGCGGACTGAAGGATCCCGGGTTCAATTCGTCAAGGGCATGTACCTTGGTTGTGGGCACATCCCCAGTAGGGGGTGTGCAGGAGGCAGCTGATCGATGTTTCTAACTCTCTATCCCTCACCCTTCCTCTCTATAAAAAAAATCAATAAAATATATTTAAAATATATATTTTATTGTTATTGTTATCAGCTTAAAATATTGTTATCAGCTATGTATAAATTTTAGGGAGAAAAAAAAAATCTCCAAAAGAATTGGTATTTCCTTCCCATATTAACCCTACCCCTATTACCTGACATGGTCAAAGATTGTTCATTTTCTGTTCAATATCAAAGACCTAAGCATGGGATACTATTAATAAGCAAAGGTATATATATATAAAATTAATTGCTAGATTTTTCTGGAACATAGTCATAGTACATGTGAGTATGGTTCATTTTCTTTCTTTCTTTCCGAGTCTTTGGCATTTTACTTCATCCTGATTTTTTTTTTCACTAGCTAAATGTTGTAAAAAGTGATCTCTTTGAAGTTCAGTGGAACTAGAAATGTGAAACCAGAATATTTTAATAGTTACATTCATGTTTTAAAACTCTAGCTAGCTAACCCAACAAGTGAAAGAATGGAAATAATCTGTCAATTCCTTTGTGGTATCTTTCAGTGTAGATGTGTATCCCTAAAACAGTTCATTAGTTCAACCATTTCATTAATCATAAAATTAACAGAAATAAATCTATCATATCAGTACTAGAAAGAGTACTTTCAATTGACACTGGGTTTTAGACATCTTTTTCAAATAGAAAGAGAGAAATTTCCTAATTACCTGTAGGTCAGGACATGCCTTTTGCAATGCTTGAATTTTCTCTTGAATCTTAATCAGTTTCTTTCTTTCTTCCTGCAACTGTTTGAGCTCTCTCTGTTGCTGCTGTAGTTTAGCCTCATAAAATTTCTCTCTATAATTAAATTGACATTATATTTTGGACTCCAGTAAATCTGATAACATTAAGCATTATGTAATACAGTATACCCAGCCGAGTACTTTCTCTATAACAGGCACTAAATTTTTACTAAATGAAGGCTTAACATACCTTGCCTTTTCATTTACTCCTGCATCTTTCTGTGTTTTATTGGCATTTCCTCTATTGTTATTCGCATTTTGTTTGGTGCCTTCTTCTGCTGGGTAGAAATCATCCAAATGTGAAGTACTGGCAGAGATAACTCCTTGATCTGCTGCATCATCATCCTAAAAACACATCATTATATTAAAATAATCTTGATAAACCTAATTCATACCTTAGTAAATACCACTAGTCAATCAAAGTCATATAAGAAAAATTAGAGAAGTAGAGAAAGCAGTAGAGAACACTGAAGTTCATTCTCTACCAATGGCAAGAAATGGAGTATTGAAACTAAAAATAGTACATTAAATATCTGAGCTGCCTATTACCCAGTAATGACAAATATTAAGTTGCCTTTTGTTATTTTGACCAAATACTGAGCTATCAAAGAATATGAAGATAAAAAAATATACTACTGGAACTGCAAACTCCTGAATATTAATTTTTCTTAAGATTTAACTTTTACATTAACAATATCAAATAATCAATGTCCATTGTTACTTGCTTACATAAAATTTTCCCTTTCCTCACGGCTTTGGTCTGCCAAACAAGTGTCAATGGCTTGCAATACAAAAACTAATGAGAATATACCATTTTAAATTAGTAATCACTCCTGGCAATACAACTGAAGTTACTATCTTCCTAACAGATCCATATTTTATTGAAATCAATGTACTTATTAAAAGATTTGGGGGCCAATGCTCACAGCTCTTTTTGAATTTGTCTAGCAGGTCTTCTATTTTTTTACCGGAAGGCCCTCAAAAAAAAAGGGGGGGGGGGGTGGGGGAGGGTGGGAAGTGGGTGGCCAGGGAGAGGTTAATGGGGAAAAAAGGAGACATATGTAATAAACAATGAAGAATTTCTTTAAAAAAAAAAAAAAGGTTTGGGGTGAACTACTGCATTTTTCTTAAAAATATTTAATCCTAGCCCAGTGAGTGTGGCTCAGTGGTTAGCATTGACCTATGAACTAGGAAGTCATGGTTCAATTCCAGATCAGGGCACACTGATGATTCTATATCTCTCTATCTTTCCCTTCCTCTCTGAAATCATTAAAAGTATATTAAAAAATTTTTAACTCTATATTTTATATTTACTCATGCTTTCTTGGAAGCCCTCAACTAAAACTTTAACCTTTGCAAATATCATTCTAATAAAACCTTAAAAAGTTAGAGATAACTTAGTTACAAAAGCACCGAATCAATTTTAAGTTTATAGATGGTGTTATTCTGGTCTTTGCTATCTAAAAACAAACATAATTACTATTATGGAGAGGAAGATTAGAAAGTAACTGGGTTGGGACTCAGGAATAAACAAACTAGATCATGAGACATTTTGTGATAATAAAAAGTGGAAAAATTAAAGCATGAGAAAAGGTACAAAACAACTGCATGATGTTTCAGATGGTAGTATGAAAGTGCCTGAACTTAAATGATATACCTCAAACACTAAAACAAAGAAGTATTCTGTTGACACACTTTCATCAAATTAAGGAACTAAAAAGATGGCCATCTGGAGACTCTAGGACACATAAGGTTTCATAAGGGCCATCTAAGTTGTCCAAGCTAATCTAATCAAGAATAATAATAATACCTTTAGATGCTCACAACTATGTAACTGTTCAGACCATCTCCTGAGTTTCTTGGGAAAGACAATACAAGTAAAGATATAAGAACACGAAGAGTACCTTAGATAAAATAAGTATAATTTAGCAATCATTTTTTCATATATATTTATATATTTTAGAGACCTGGTGCACAAAATTCGTGCACTGGGTGGGGGGGGGGGGGGGGTGTCCTCAGCCCAAGAGGGCACAGGCCAGACTGAAGGACCCCACCAGTGCACAATCGGGGCTGGGAAGGAACATGGACGGTTGGCCAGCTGATGAGGGACCGCAGGAGGGCTCCAGGGCGTGTTCAGCCCGTCTCATTCAGTCCTGATAGGCTGGACCCCAGCAGCAAGCTAACTACTGGTTGGAGAGTCTGCTCCCTGGTCGTCAGTGCACGTCATAGAGAGCGGTTGAGCAGCCTTAGCATATCATTAGCATATTACGCTTTGATTGGTGGTTGAATGGCCGACTGGACACTCAACATATTAGGCTTTTATTAGGATATTTTCAATTGATTTTTTTAGAGAGAGTGGAAGGGAGAGGGAGAGAGGAATATAGTTGTGAAAGAGAAACACTGATATTCATTAGTAGCCTCCCATATGCACCACAACCTGGGTATGTGCCCTAACTGGAATCGAACCAGCAACCTTCCAATGCATGGGACCACATTCAACCAACTGAGCCACACTGCCAGGACCAATCATTTTTTTCAATTGCTCTCTTTCAGAAGGAGACCCCTTATTCCCTCTGGGTTGTAGTTTTCTCATTTCTCATATATACTTCAGGTCCTACGAACTCCCTAAAGGAAAAGATCTCCATTCAATATAAGCCTGATTCATCTATAAGCCACCAAGTTATCATTTCTGCTCTGTTATTCCCACTTTGGGTAATACATCTGAAGAAAGAAGTCTTATAAAAAAGGGAAAGTAATTAACAAGTACAATGATTGTAAGAAAGCACAACCTATTATTGTTATTTGCTTTAGAAGCTGTTTTAATTTTTTCTAATGGTAATATTGTCATATAATCAAAGTTCAAAAACTAAAAAAGACATTTAGAAAATTCTTTTTTCCATCTCTGTCCCCAACTGACTCCATTCTCCATAGGTAACCAATGTTATCAGTTTATGTACCCAACACATATAATTTGTATAAGCAAAAATATTTACATGTGTATTTATACACTTATATGTGTTTGTGTACATGTGTTTACACAAAAGCCTTTCTTATATTAGGGAAAACTTGGAAAAAGCCAAAAACCAATTCCAATAATGGTTAAACAAGCTATAGTGTATCAATATAAAAAATGTAATCAAGGGTATGAGAAAAAGGACTCATACACCATTGCTTAGATATCAATTAATAGAGCCACTTTGGAAAGCAGTTAAGCAGTGTCCATTAAAATTGATATGTGCATAAAATCTAACACAGCAATTCCACTTCTTATATACTCTTGAAAAACACAAATGCAGCAAGTGGCTCAGTTGGTTGGAATGTCATTCTATACACTGAAAAGGTTGAAGGGGTTTGATTCCAGTCAGGAGCATATGGGAGGCAACTTATCAATCTCAATCAATCTCTCTCTCTATCACAAATCAATAAAAAATATATATTCTTGGAACGCACAAAGAGAGTTGGGCAAGAATATTCACTGGAATATTCCAAGTAGTAAAAAACTGGAAACAACAAAAGTATACATCAGTAGGAGTCAGATTAACTAAATTAAGGTCTGTTAATACTACAGAAAACTCTGTTGCAGCTAATAAGAGGTGTATTTAATATATACCACAAACATACACACACACATATGCAGTATGATTTATATTTTATAATTACTTTTCTATATAATATTTCACAATTATTTATCTGTAATTATATAGGACTATATATGCTAATATGAAAAGTTCTCCAAGACATTGTGAAGTGGGGAAAAAAAGCAAACTGTAAATAATACTTATATGTAGAATCTAAAAAACAAAATAAAAGAACAAACAAAACAGAAATGAACTCAAAGATACAGAGAACAAACTGATAGTCACCAGATGGGAGGGGAGGTTGGGGCCATGGGTAAAAAGGATTAAATAAGTGCAGACTGGCAGTTACAAAAGTAGTCACAAGAATATAAATAAAGTACAGCATAGGAAATATAGTCAATAATATTATAATAATTACATATAATATTAGATGGGTACTACACTTATTGAGCTGATCACTTCATAAAATATGTCTAATCATTATTCTGTACAGTTGAAACTAATATAATATTGTATGTCAACAGTAGTTAAAAACTAAATTTAAGTGCCAAACATCTAAAGCTGGCATGTAGCAAGAACTTAATACATAAATATGTAATAGTATAATTATGCCATGTAATTGTCAAAATATATAAATTTTACCTTATAAGACTGTACTATTTGACAAGTAGTTTTTTAAAAACCAAGCTGTACTTGCCTGTACCATAGCAACAAGATCTTGCAATTGCCTAAGTTTCTGTTTTGCAGCCATAAGTCTATTGATCTTCTGTTCAAATTCAGCATCCTCTGGAGCCTCATCAGCCACACTGCTCCTGTGACTAGACAATGAAGCTCCACTAGCACCCTCATCTTCTGCTTCTTCCTCCTCATCATCTTCACCTTGTGCAGCATGAATCCCCTGTTCTCCTTCTCTATTATATCGACAATCTGCTGAAAACAGGTATCATTGAAATCCGTAATTTCATAAACTTGAGTACTAATGAAAGAAAAATCTACTTGCCAAGAACAATATGGCAATAATTTCTGTGAATAGAGTCAATCATACCTAAAGAAGGAGGCATGTTTAAAGCCCTTATGTTGGCAGCAGATCTGTTGTTAATTTCACAATTAGAATGAACTGATCTGCCATCTCTATTATTAGAAACACACTGTGCATTGGAATTACTGTTTACTTCATTCCAGGTGGCAGCTACTTGGGGATTTCTAAAAAAAAGAAAACAGCTTAGTTATTTAAGGTAAAAATAATAATAATAATAATAATAACAACCACCAAGGTTTAGAACTGCTGATAAAGTACTTCCAAACTATGAACATTATTGGCTTTTCCACATTTAAATTCATACTATGAATAATTGGTTCTTGCTTTTCATTAACTTCTGCAATTTAGAAACTTAAAACATTTGAAAAATCAAAATTATACCTAAAATTAAAGAGGTGGAAAAATGCTAATTTAGATACTTCTTGTAATTTGCATTTGATCTAACAAATAGCAAATTTACTAAACTACTATACTCAACTCTTCCCTATTTTTTACACAAGGCAATTAAGATTACACTGACCAAAACAGCAGACTTACAGGAGAAAAGTCAAATAAAAGTTCTTACCGAATGTTAGTAACAGGCTCAGAATTTTCATGCTCAGAATCATATTCTGACTCTTCAGTTTCTTCATCTTTTGTGTTTTCATTTACAGCATCTGTCATCATATCTGATGTTTGTTCATAATAATGAACTAATTCTCTTAATTCATTCAATCTCTTCCGAACTTCATTTAACTTCCTGATAAACAACACATGTATATATAATATTAATAACTATTTTAGCAAAGTAAAGCATGCATTATTTTCATGTAATAGCAGCCAACACAAACAAAACTTAAGTCTAGTCAAATATCCAGGGGCTATGCCTATAAATAATTTAATTTCAAGTATAGTCTACTCAAAATCTCATTGCTTTATTTTTTCATGCTGTGTTAGAGACAAAAGCATATTAAAGAGTTCCAAGTGTTCATTTTAAGCAGGTATGGATGTTAACAGCTTAAAACTCAATGTCAGAAATATTCCTAGATTTCTTAATATGTATCCAAAATGAGAAGTACAAAACACTCAATTTGAATACTAGCTCTCAGGCAAATCAGGTATGCAAGCATTATTGAGCATTTGGAGATGGTTCCTGTAACATAGAAATCTATAAAGTATGTCATATGTTTACCAAAAAATGACCAGCTTAAGTTTTTATTAAGTGCCAGGAGGCATGCCAATGCTTTTTAATCCTTAAAACACCTCTGTGAACAAGTATATTATTATCCCTATTTCGCAGATGAAGAAAGAGGTTAAGTGAGAGTAAGCTATTTGTCCACAGTCATAGAGCCTTGAAAGACACACATACAGAGCTATTTGATTGTAAAGCCAGCTTCTAAACCACTTGATTATTTTAACTGTAGTTCAGCTGTTTCTAATTCTTTATTTGAAAACTGGAATACATTTGCTCTTAGAAATGATCTGTATTACAATGTCACATACCTCTTGGAAAGCCTAAAGATTGCTCATATAACACCCAGACACACTTGTACTACCATATCACTTAAGAATGTTTATCATATTAAATAAACCCAGAACTTATCCCCATTATCCAATTCTAATCTATTTAACAATATCTGTAAAAGTGTTTTACTGGAGTTTTTCAGTTGGATTTAGATGGCCTTCATTTTCACTCTCATTCTGAGAAACCAGAGAAGCAGCAGGGTAAGGAACTGATGATGGGAGGCTATTGGATTCTCCATTGACAACAGGAGCAGAGGGAGCTGAAGTTGTACTTCTTTGGTCCACACTCCTTTGTGGAGAGGCTGAAGAAGGCACAACTACACACATACAAAAAAAAGTTACCAAAAACAAATATGGCACCAAACATTTATTTATAGTTTGTTTGGATGTAGAAAAATAAAAAGTAGAAGTCATTAACATCTTAAATTCTGCATAAATTTTAGAAACTTAAAAATATTAACATCCAGACCACTTATAAACATGATGCTCAACCAAATATAGTTAAAACAGAAAGAAGAAAGACAAGATGGAAATTGACAAGAACTATGATATTCTACCTTTAAAAAAAACAGTATTCCTTGTTAAAGCCCCTGATAAACTTGTTTCTGGGTTAAGTTCATCAAGGCCACTGTGTATGATGTGCAGTACACCATCCACAAATCTTTATAAAGCAGCCCTAGAATAGTATGTCCTTAAGAGACTACCAAATCCATAGCTCAGAGGAAATTACATCTGGTCTCCAAGACAAAACTTTTCTTAATCCAAAAAATAAAGCAAAATTGTTGTTAAAGTGACTGTGGTATATACATACTATGAAATACTACTTGGCAATAAAACATTCAAATTAATGATAGCTCATCCTCTGTAGTCCTTTAACCATTACATTTTAATTATTTTTCTGTTCACACAGATCAGACAAAGGTTATCTTATGCCTTCAAGGGCAGTAAATGAAGATGATTAATTTCTGTACTTCTCTGTCTTCCACTTTAAAACTATTGGCATTTGTCTCTTTCTCACAGCATCATCATCACTACTTGTTGCCTACATTATCAACTGCTATAGCTGCTTTCCAGTAGTCTCTTCACTCTATTCCTGGGCTGCTCTACCTTTGCTGCTGCTTTGCAGTTTTCCAGTGGGGAGAAAATGACTTTTTGGCATCATCAGTAAGCAGTGTGCTACTTTCCCATGTGAATAACACTGATCACAAGGCCTTAAATACAACTTTCAAATGTTAAGGTTTTCTTAGTTGTGTTAATCTGTTTAGGAAGGATAAGTGTTGGGATTAGTTTATACTCTAGCAGACTAAAAGAGGTCAGGGAAAAGGAGTATGTTTCAGGGTAGAAATACTAAGATTCTTTTGAACTTGGCAAAGAGAAGAAACAGGGACTCCAGAAATATTTCTATCCCTTGTTTTTTCTTTAGTAAGAGAACAACTGGAATGCTAAAGAATAATGACCAACTGAGCCTGACTCTATTGACTCCATTTCTAATGCTAGAGCTCCTACTACTGTTTGGGCAAAAGGCAGGAATCAGGCTTGTGAAGATGAGGATAGCAAATGAAAAATTAGCAACTATATCTTAGACAGAGGCAAGTAAAACATCTGCAAAGCAGAAAAGACAGTTTCTATAGTATAACTAGGATGATTACTGCCTTTCCTATTCCCACATGAGATGACTAGTTATATATTTTTTAAAAGGATGTTTTGGAATTTCTGCATATATATGTACTATATAAAAATTTTTTATATCTCACTTTTTTTGGTATAAATACTTTCGTGTTTTTAAACCAAGTATTAATTTGGATTAGTTTTTAAGGGAAAATTCTGAATATGTTAAAATTGCAGTATTATTATGTCTAAGCACCTAATTACCTTCTACTTTTCCCTTAAATTCTCCCCATTTTCAAGGCTTAACTTTATCCTTTCCCTCTTCTGAATTATAGAACAGATCTGACATCTATTTGGCTTTAATCATACTGCCTTATTACTTAAAAGCTTTTCACATGCAAGTTCATCTCCCCACAAAATAACTGTAATTTTCTTGAGGAACTATGTGTTCATTCACTCACCAAATATTTACTAAGGAACTACTTATATGCTGCCATTATACTTATGTGTCTTCTACCTAATACCACTAAGCCAGATTTACTTACATGATGAATTGTTGAGATGTTGATCTCGAAGTGTATGAAGTTCTCCAAGCAGTTTGTCCATTTTTTGTTTCTTCTCCTGTAACACTCTCATTTTGCTAAAAAGTTGAACTTTCTCATCAGGTAAATGTTCTGAAACTGCTGGATTCCTGCTCTGGGAAACCTCCCGAGTTAATGAAAGACTTTCTGCCTGTCTCCTATTGTCTGGAACAGGTAGAGGCTTATAAAAAAAAGAGAAGAAAAATAAAGACTAAGGTAATTAAAGGTTGCATTCTCATTTTTAAAAGGCATAAAAATTCTTCAAGAGAGCCCTAGCTGGTTTGGCTCAGTGGATAGAGCATCAGCCTGCAAACTGAAGGGTCTGGGTTTGATTCTGGTCAAGGGCATATGCCCAGGTTGCAGGCTTGATCCCCAGTAGAAAGCGTGCAGGAGGCAGCTGATCAATGATTCTCTCTCATCATTAATGATTCTATCTCTCTCTCCCTCTCTGAAATCAATAAAAATATATAAAAAATAAATATTCTTCCTAAGAGATATCTATTTGCCTAGGTTGTATGGTGGGTAAGTATATGCCTTTCCTATTCCTAAATTGCATAGTGCTTCCTTTTGTGCCAATATAACATATAGTTTTATAGACACACAATGACTACACAGTGCCACACTTTATACAAAATAAGCCTTATCAATCCCTCTCTTACCACCACCATAAACTTTTAATTTCTTAAACCTATCAAAGTCTTTCCTACCACTTCTTTCCTATGTCCCTCTATTTAAAATAAATTATGAAACCTTTCAAAAATCCATTAAGACTTAGGGAATCATATCCTATATAATAAAAAGGTAATATGCAAACTGACCCTAACGGCAGAACGACCAATGACTATGATACGCACTGACCACCAGGGGTCAGACGTTCAATGTAGAAGCTTCCCCCTGGTGTTCAGTGCGCTCCCACAAGGGGAGCTTCACTCAGCCACAAGCCGGGCTAATGGCTGCAAGCACAGCGGCGGTGGTGGGAGCCTCTCCCTCCTCTTTGGCAGCGCTAAGGATGTCTGACTGATGGCTTAGGCCCATCCCCGAGGAGCAGGCCTAAGCCATCAGTCGGACATCCCCCGAGTGCTCCTGGGCTGCTGGGCCCCAGGGAGCAGACCTAAACCGGCAGGTGGACATCCCCCAAGGAGTCCCAGACTGAGAGGCAAGTGCAGGAATTTTCGTGCACTGGACCTCTAGTATTGAATAAATGCCATTGAGCTCAGTCAAATTTTACCATTTTGCCACATTTGCATCAATTTCTTTTTTAAAGAGAACTATAACCTCATAAATACAGCTAAAACTCTATACATAAAAATACCCAACCCCATTACTCTCTTTAAAGATATTAACATGCTTTTAGTATGTAATACCTATGTATGTACTCATATAAACTTATTAGTCCATTTTCCTGTTCATGGATGAACATTTAGGTTGCTTTTTATTTTTATGCTATTAACACAATGCTGCATAAACATTCTTATACATAACATGTCTCCTTGTGAACATAGAATTTCTTAAGGTGGGGCATTGCAGGACTCCTGGAAAGTATGTATTAGATATTGCTAAATAACTCCCCAAAGTGTTTGGGCCATATTCTTTTATTTTTAGTTGTTCAGCAGACAGGTGATAGTGCATCTTCAATTATACTGAATTCCACTGGAGAGGTATTAATTCACCTTTCTTACTCAAGGCCCACAGACTGAAAAGTTTGCATTTACATAATTATTTTAAAAGGTCAATAAATTATGAAATTATTAACTCCGAAATTAAACTTAAGAACTTTCTCAAAATTGTTAGAAATTACTACAGGGACACAGATTCAAAGAAAACAAGTTTAAAGATTGTGACCATTTATCTTTGAGAGGCAAAAAGAACGTGTTATTCAGTAGCACACAAAGGGAAAATTTCACTAATCACTTCATTCAAAATAGATTTTCCTCTAATTTGTTGTTTCTCAAAAGTATAGTCCATAGACTACAAGCACTAGCACACATGGAAAAAAACCCACGCGAAATGTATGAAGCATAATTGTAAAGGTGTGAAGAATCCTACTGAATAGAAATCTACATTATTTTAACAATCGTATCAGATAATACTTATGCTCAGTAAGGTTTGAACTCCACTGTTTTAATTAATGTGACTTTAAACTCAACTATCATGAAAAAATTGTTACCTGAGAATCACGAAGCTGATTATGAAAATGCTGAATTAAATCATTCAATTCTTCATTTAGTTCAGATGTGATACTAACTCCAGATAGACTACCTGTAGTTTCTGTTACAACTGGAAAGAAAAATTAAGAACTATTAATTAAAGCAAATAAATAAATACACCACCTTAATTTATGAGAAACTAAAAATAAATTTTGGGGAAACAGGACTTAAAAAAACGTCCACTAACATAATTTGAAACTAGTTAACCGATTTATTTGTCAAGCAATCATTTTATCATTTCCATCTAATCTGAAAATAAAGGGAAAATGACAAAACTCTAAGATAGTGGTTCATCTTTTTCTGTCCCAACATTTGAGGAGGAATACTTTTACATCCTAATTAGGAACAGTGACTGAATGGAGGATGGGGACAGGTCTAGCAGTCTGGGTCGAGGCTGTGTTAGGTAAAGTACTTGTCTAAAAAAGAACAGCTGATTCTGATAGGTCTCAATTCCCATCTCCACTAACAAATGACGCTCTAGTTCAAGGGCTAGCAAACTTTCTTCAAAATTCAGATAGTATTAAATATGTTAAGCTTTGTAGAAATACAATTTTTGTTTCAACTACTCAACCCTGCCATTATAGGGCAAAAGTAACCACAGAAAATACATAAACAAATGGGCATGGCTATATTCCATGAAACTTTATTGCAGATAGTGGGCCAAATCGAGTTGGCCATCGTTTGCTGACCCCTGCAATAGAACAGATAATTTATTGAAGTAATTGCTTGTGCTACTAGTCATACTAAAAAACCGTAGTTTTTATCTTCCTTCCTAAGGCAGTATGCTGATGACAATTTTGATAACGGTTGGTGCTCTACTACCCAGCCACCCCATGCTTATCCTAGCTCTAAATGAGACACTGGCTATAAACTGTTTCTGTTTAAAAGGAAAATACTAGCTTTTTCTATTGAGAAATTTGAATTTCAGGGCTGGAGAGAATCCCACACATCTAGTCCAAACTATGTTTTGAAAAGGAAGAAATTACAGTCTAGATAACTAACACACAGCTTTCTAGTTAAATGATGAAAGGAGCACTCTTTCCCAGGACAATTACGTTGCCTCTTATATACCAGAAAATTAAATATAACAACTGTGGCTTTCCATCAGTATTCCTCTGCAAAATCTCATAAATACAAGAGTAAATCTGCCTTAAAATTATTAACCTAAAGTTCTTTTTGAAACAGTATATCAAATAAATTAAAACTCTTATTTGTTCTATTCCTGGTCCCTGCCTCATGACAGTACACATTTTTCTGTTTGTAAAAAATAGATTATCTGCTTACTTAAAAATAAAAGTTCATAAACAGAAGACCACTGACCTAAAACTCAAGAGATCTGATGCTACTAAAATTTCATATAAGCTTATGGAAATCACAAACTCTGTGTTGGAGGTCCTTCTTTATAAAGTGAGAAAACAAGAAAAGCTCCTGAGACTAACCTACAATTTTGTGATAATCAAATGAGATGATGTAAACTTAACTATTTCAAATAACATAACTATTACAGGAAAGTCTCTGAAATCTAACACTCCAAATCTGAAAAATGTTTAAAAGTATATTATTAACCAAACTAGTATTGGTCATTAGTAAAATATGTTTTTCCTAAATATAAAAGCTAATGATACTTTGAATTTTAAAAGGGAAAGTGGGAATAAAAATCTTGTAATTATTGCCTTGGCCAGGAAGCTCAGTTGATTGGAGCATTACCCTGTGCACAAAAAGGTTGCGGGTTCAACTCCTGGTCAGGGCACATACCTAGGCTGAGGGTTCGATACCTGGTGGGGGTAATTATGGGAGGCAGCTGATCAATGTTTCTGCCTGTGTCTGTCTGTCTGTCTGTCTCTCTCTCTTCTTTCCTTTCTCTCTAAAAATCAATAAGTATAGACTTGGTGAGGATTTTTTTTAAATCTTATAATTACTACTATATGTTATACTATATATATTATATACAACTATATAATTATTATAAAAGAGTAAGTTACTTCCAAGTCATAAAGTTCCTTATGAAAAGGGAAAAATTAAATTATGCTTATCAGAGGGCTGAGCCAGTGGGATGGGTGTGAGTAGCAGGATAAATCGAGTAACAAGGTTAACTTCAGTGAGGACCTAAAATGGAGAGCCCACAGGGTGATAAATTATTAGAATGGGATGACAGACTACTAGAAAATATTACCTGAGTTTTAAAAAGTAACAATTTGTTTCCAACTTAATGAAGATTAAACACTTAGGTTTGAAGGTGATGAGACAAATTAAACTCAATACTAAACAATGCAATAAAATTTCCACCTAAGTGATATATGACCATTAGGGGAAAAAGAATATTTCTGAGTCTCAGGAAGACTGTATAGGATAAAAACACAGCCCAAAGGAACTGCTGTACACAATTGGATACCTAATTGAAATAACAGAACTACTAGTAACCTCAGAAGCTAAAAAAGCTCTACAAATCTATCTAATCACCATCTTACTTAAGGTCTTAACCCTTCCTTGGGAGGCAAGTAAAATACAGCAGTCCTACCTAAATGAAGTACAAAAGGTGGAAATAAAAGCATTAACAGCACTATCAGTCTGAGGTACAAAAACAGAACTACAGCCTGTCCCTTTTACCTCGTAAGGGTACTCTCTGATGCAAAGGAGAGCGAGATGGCTGTCTGCCCGGTACAGTATGATGGCCAGGATTTGTCCCTGCAATCTTTTCTGCGTAACCAGAGAAAAGCACAGGACAGGGTAAGCCTTATATTTAGGTTTCTAAACTCGTCAGTGATCAAGATCTGACTATCTAATAACCAGCATCCACCTTGCAGTACTATCACGCCTTGCTTCTAAAACAACATTCTAAGACTGTGGCATACCAGAGTCATCCATGACAGCAATAGCTTGCTCTGCTTTATGTTGCAGAGCAAGAAGAGCAGCTTGTCTTCCCTGCAGAGCTCGCAGTTGCTCCTGCTGCTGTAACATCCTTTTTAATAAATCATGTTGTTTCTTCAAATTTTCTATCTCTTCCACAGGTTCCTGCTGAGGATCTCTGGCCTGGAAAATAAGACCAACAACAATTATATCTATTAAAATTCATGTTTCCGTTTCAATTACCAATGGTAAAGTACATACATAGATAATAAATTAGTACTAAATATACAACCCTAGAAACAGGTTTAGTACACTTTAAGCAAAAAAAAAAAAATGGTAACACAGGGAGCCTGCCATATTAAGAGAAGGTAGATAAGTAATTTCATAGTCAAAGATCATAAGCAATGGCTTAGCATAAAGAGGAATCAACAAAAGGAAAATAAAGAAAAA
The DNA here is from genome assembly GCF_000412655.1 of Myotis brandtii. Classification (NCBI taxonomy): domain Eukaryota; kingdom Metazoa; phylum Chordata; class Mammalia; order Chiroptera; family Vespertilionidae; genus Myotis; species Myotis brandtii. The sequence continues at coordinate 9,453,637 of NW_005356870.1, read as the reverse complement.
GGCAAACAATAAAAGACAGGAAGGCTAAAAGGCAAAAGGAGCTATAAACACCTACATATACAAAATAAAGGAGGGATCCAGGCCTTACAGAAAAGGAAGAGCAAATCACACTAGGTTAATGCTCTAAAAGTATCCTTGAAAAAGAATTTAAAAAAAAAAAACTAAACTAAAAACTAAAAAACAAAAGTTTTGCCCCACTCCTAAGAGATGTTTAAAAAAAAAAACCACCAAACAATTTTAAAAACACATTTTTCATTTGATAATCTGATGTGAAAGGCTTTAATTTACTCACATCACATTATACAAGCAAAAGTAAAGCAGAAATTTTATATTTTGTATTAAAAATATTTTTTTTTCTAAAATAAGTTCATTTAGAATACTCTGATATTCCCCCCAAAGTAGCCAGCATCTTTGCCTAAAAGTAGAGGATCAGATTATTTAAAAACTAGGTTTTAAAAACTTAAAATTATTCATATGTAACCCAACAAGAAAAATTAAGTCAATTAAGCAGAGACAAATTTAAATATAACTGGGAAACAATAAATTATAAACCAAATTATGCCTGAACTATTTACCATAATATTTTCCATCATAGATATGCTTTTTAAAAATCTTATATTTTAAAAGTTTAATGATTCTACATATTATTTATGTAAAATGCTTCTTTAACTCAGAAACGTATGTTACAGTCTTTCCTGTCATAACTCATCTTCTTAGTTCTGGCTTATTTCAACACTATTTATATCTCAAAAAAAAAGAACTTGAAAGGGAGGGGTAACTATAAATAGTTAACTTTCTCAGACTTGATCCAAAATAATTTCATCAAAGCCCAAAGTCACTGGTAAAATGTAAAACCAGAGCAAAAATAGGTACAGATCTTAATGGAATGACTAAGAGAAATGTCTCCAGACCGATATCAAATATCCCAGCAAAGAATCAATGGCAATTAATTAGGAGAAGAAACATTGCACAAATAAGGTAAACTGTGATCTAGGAAAAAAGGAAAACTTTCAAGAATGTATATAGCTCCACCTAATTTAAAAATCCTCCCATCTCTCAAAAATAGTTCAGACCTCAAGGTAACCTGGAAGCTATCTATTCCTAAAGAGTTTACTAAACAACATAATATTATGGACTTTTACACTTTAAAAAGCAAACTTTTTAAATTAACTTTAACCCGTTAGTCACATCTATTTGCAAAACTTTGATATTCTAATTATAAAGAATTCTGAACTATTTACTAAAGTAAACACAATTACCTTCAAACTTTTCACTAATCCAGAGATGAATTCCCAACAATTTTTTAAATTAGTGAGGTTTTATTACTGCTTAATAACTTTTGCATCCATAAAAAATACCATTTCAGAATAATACTTCAAAAACTGAACTAAGGAGAACCAAGATGGCGGCATAGGTTAACGCCGGAGCTTGCTGCCTCAAACAACCACTTCAAAAATACAACTAAAAGATGGAACGGACATCATCCAGAACCACAGGAAGGCTGGCTGAGTGGAAGTTCAACAACTAGGAGGAAAGAGGAAACCATACGAGACTCAGAGGAGGCGCAGTACTGAAGTGAAATACTAAGGTTCGGAGTGCATGTGGAGTGGGTTGGCTGCGGAGGGCTTGGTTGTTGTCTTCAATCGGGAGGGAGTTTCAGACTGTGAGCTCCAGATCCGGGCGAGTCTCTAGGGACCCAGACTCAAACAGGAGAAGCGGGAAGGCAGCTTTCTCTCCGAGGTCTGCAGCGGTGGCAGAGCCGCTGGAGACGGAACTGAGAGCAGCCATAACTGCTCGCTCCGCCCGCCCTGTAGATCCCCTGGGGACCCGCCCCGCCCAAGCCCTGCACAGAGGCATTTGCCAGAGAGCCTCAGGCAAAGGCTAGATTAGCACCGCCCTAGAGATTCAGCACAGTAGCACTCCCACTGCAGACACAGCTGACTCTCATAGCCAGTTAGCCTGGAGGTCAATTCACCCCCATATTGCCGAAAACAATCAAGGCTTAACTACAACAAGACTGCCCACAAAGACCACAAGGGGGTGCACCAAGAAAGCATAAAAAAT
>NW_005356870.1:9442483-9450756 GCF_000412655.1 Myotis brandtii | reverse complement strand
CAGGGACATAGAAAGGGAATGGACTGACTATTCTTGGGGGGAAAGGGGAGTGGGAGATGCGGGAAGAGACTGGACAAAAATCGTGCACCTATGGATGAGGACAGTGGGTGGGGAGTGAGGGCGGAGGGTGGGGCGGGAACTGAGAGGAGAGGAGTTATGGGGGGAAAAAAGAGGAACAAATGTAATAAACTGAACAATAAAGATTTAATTTAAAAAAAAACTGAACTAAGGGCTGTAGGTGGGGACTACTAGCAAATATAAAGGGAAGACAAGAAAACATAAATAAAAATACTTAGGGATAAGAACATGCCAAGAGGATGGTGCATGGAACAGAAACCCAAAAAAGAAGCCAAGTCTATATCCACCCTTCAAACCATACTAACCTTTCTGAGTCACTTTCAACAAGCATGCTTTTAGTTTACAGATTTAAAAAAATGAGTTGGGGCATGAAATCCTGAGTTACATACAGGTTAACAGTCTGATTTCAGAAAACCCTAAGTTTCCTCTACTTAGCTGAGGCTCCTCCAATATTCTTCATGAATGCAAATGTATTTTTAAAGCTAAACAGCACTTCAGATAAATATGCACTCCAACTTTATTGTTTTATGTGAAAGATGAGGAATTAAAAGCCCAGAGAAAATAAAGCTATGATCTATCCAATATCACAGTTCAGGGAAGTAAAATTCCTAAGTCCTATTTTGAGTTTTTAACAACACACTATCTGCTCCAAAATTATGCATTTAGATAGTTGTAAACACAGAGGTCTAAGGTACAATCTCTGAAGAAGCATAATCTGATTTGGGAGACAAAGTTAGACATGAAAAAACTAAAAAGTATTTTTAAAAGCCTATAAATTTTCTAAGAGCTAGGATTAAGGGTAAGGAAAAAGATGAGTATGGGAAAACAATGAGGACATAAGTATTTGTGAAAGGCTTCTGTTTAAAACTATGCCAAATGTCATCCTATCTAAAAATAATCCATAAAATGGACTCTGACCTTGTAGGCAGCTTGAGAATATTCCTTTTCCATTATGTTGAATCTCAGGTAAGATCTCAACTTTCCCCCCTACTCTTCTAATAGAATACTACATTTTGATGGATATTAAGGAAGATATGAAGGTGGGGTAGGAAGAATGACAGATTCTGCATAGTCAGTTGGTTGGAATTATGAATTTTTTCTGAGAAATTAAAATAATTTTATGAAGAGTACTGATAGAACTACTCTAGGATGGCCCTAAGAATCAAACCATTAAAGAGACTCAAATTAAAATAAACTCCAAGAAGTTCAGGAGAATAATATTCATTTACAAGGATGTTATTAAAAGAAACTTAAAATAAGGAAAGTGGTTTTTAAAAGTATATGTAATATCTTACATTACATACTGGTATATGTAATGTCTTAGGGAAAGAACTGGCAAAAACTATGCTATAGTAATTATCAACTCTTAAGTTCCCTTTGTCACTATTTAGAAGACTTAAAGAACATTAGTTCCAAAGAATATCTACTGTGTTTCACGTTCACTTTCTCTTCTCCAATGCCAGTAGTTTAAAAATAATCAGCTACTTTATTGACTTTTCTGTTCAATTGGGGTACCTTTTGCTTAACATTTTATAGTAACATCACCAAAGCTGATTTTAATCTGTATCTTCAAACTCTTGTGGGAGCCATAAAAAAAACAAAAGACACCTAGAAGTTAAGCTTTGCCATTTTTAAACAGACAACACACACAAAAAAATAAGTACATAACAAAAAAATGTACATAACATAAAAGAAAGACTAATCCTAGGTAATAAGCTAGTAATAAAACATGAAATTAGTCTTATCTATACTCAGTTATTAAAATAGCCCTTTATTCTTGCCAAATGGATATGAGCACCTTTAGAAATGCTATTTTTATTCAAACTGTTTAACTGGAACTACACAAATAGTTGTCTTTAAAAATTTACTGAGTGCCTTTATTCAAATAATAAAAAATTAAAAGAAAAAAACATTTAGAGCAAACACTGGAGGAAAATAATTGCAAAAACATTAGCAAACAAAGTCAACTGGATTAAGTATTTTTCACACACACAGAAAAACAACAAAACAAGAATGGAAGGAGTTTCCAATAGGAACAAAACTACAAACCAAAAGGCAAGTAATGGTCAAGGCAGATATTTGGCTCTATTTTGAATTCTCTATAGCAAAAAGAATTGCATTATATTTTGAGTTCTCAAAGGAAAAATGGATTAAGTTTCAGGTCCTTTGTTAACACAAATTCAAAACATCTGCAAAATTTAACCCCTGGAGAGGAGTATAAGAAAGCAGAAAAGAATAAAAACATTAAAAAATAGCATTTTACTAAAGCAAATTACAATATAATTAACCATGTTTATAACATATTTAAGAAAAATAGCAGTAACAGAAAAGCAAATAAGGAAGAGAAAATATGAACAAAAGAGTTGCTCATTTACAGACTTCCCAAGTTAATATTGTGAAGTATATACCTTTGAGGGAAATCCACGTTTTCGGCTATATTTCCTATTAGGCCTCAGTTCCCTGTCATTCTGAGGAGGTCTGTCACCTTTCCCTTTTGGACTTGTAGTAACGTCAATGTCTGAAACCTGTTCTTGTGAAGCTGAATTCCCTAGTTTGTCCTCAATGAACGGCCGAATTCTCAGACTAAAAGATGCCTCCTTTATTAAATAGTGTAGCATATTAATTTCTTAATACAAACTCCTGTTTAACATACAAGTCACCCTTATAAATACAGAAAATTTATGTCTATTTTTTAAAAAATCAATCCACCCTCCCACAAGTGTCAATAAACTTACAACTTTTAAATTTCTGTACACTATTGCTTATTGTAATTATCTTATCCTAGACAATTTCCAAGTTATACAACTGCTGATGCATATTTTAACATTTATGTTGCTATGTTATTAATCAATTTCAATATGACTTTATGTTATAGAAAAATTCTCTTCATGGTGAGCACTATATAAAAATTGTAATAACCAACTTTACCATCTCCCACCCATCCCCAACAGAATTCCTTTACCCATAGGCCCCCAACCCTTCCATTTCTGCTGGAATGAAAGGTGAGGAAGAAATTATTCCCAGCACCACTATAAACAGAAAAACAATTTCCTCATTAGAATCCATCCTTCTATAACTATTTTGATCAAGCCCTCTGAATATCTCCTAGTGAAAATAGTGTAGAGAAAAAAAATTCAAATTTCCTCTTTAAATTAAGAAGGGCAGGGAAGAGAAAGGAGGCAGATAAGAAACTACTAGTATGCAGGTCAATACTAAAAGGAAACAAACCTTCAAATTCCTAATGCTGAATAGTATGTTGAATGAAAGACATACATATATCATGTTTCACAAGAAAAGCTTTACTGGTAACAGGTTTTGAAGTTTACTAATGGACAGTTATAGGTGCATCTATTAACATAAAAATGCTTAAAAGCAAAATAGTTTTAAAGCACACTAATTTCTCTGAACTAAGCGTATTTACAAATCTTTCCTCAAAATTCTGTAAAATCCTGATTATTTTTCAAGATATATTTTAAGAAATCTCATTTTGTAGAGTCAAAAGTTATAGTATTTTTCTCTGTGTGAATAAATGACAATGAAAATACTACCTTGTCCAATTTTCATCTCAATTTTTCAGTCATCTGATTTGCTACAGTTCCTAGACTAACCTGAAAAATGAAAAATCCTAATAGCCTTAAAATGAGTCCTCAATGGCAAATGAACTGACGACTTGAAATAGACAATATGCTAAGCAGTGATACTCTATACTTATAGCTCTTATATCCATGATGAATTTGAACTTTCCCAATGCTGTTCAAAATGAGTAAACTTGTGCTTAACAAAACAAACTAGAAAAACCTTGTTTCTGTAAGCTGAAGATCAGAAATTATTAGATTTTAAAATCAACCATTAAAACTATATTTTTAATGTTAATAAAACTTTTAAACTTCCAGGTTTAAAAAGAATATAGTCAGCATTAACAATTTGAAGTTTCTTCCCTGAAATATACTTTTCATTAAGGAATGCCTATAAAAATATAATCTTGAAAAATGGGAGAAAAGTTTAAATCTTCACTTCTAGCACTTTAATTACCAAAAGCCGCTTACCGTGGTATCTGAAGCCTCAGACTGCACATCTATGTTTAGCGATGTGCTCTCAGCTACAGAACCAGATCCCACAGCTGAATCTATAGTCCGAACATCCTCCTCCTCATTTTCTCTAGCCTGAAATATTTTAGTGGTATAAATCATACAACTATTAAAAAGGGCAGTAAAATGTTATAATGGATGGCACGATTTTCTGAAATATATCAACTCCTCTGACGTGGCACAGAATGTCATCAGTACATGTACACTGATATACTAAAAAATAACTCAATACATTATTTAAAAGGTCCATAACTTACAAGGATTTTTTGGAGAAATCTCATATACGACTTTTCTTGTTCTTTAAGGTGATCTATTAGATGCGTAAGGCGCTCAACATTAGCAGATCTTTCATTTTTCTCTACAAGATCTTCCCGCATGGAACTAGCTTTAGCAATATAGTCACGAATCTGAACAAGCCTGCTTACAATCTGCTGGGGAAATATTTTTTTAAAAAGGCATAAAAGTAAACAGTATGTAAAACTGAGCATAATTCATTCCACAGCAACAATTTTATATACTTTAAACTTCAATATGACTAAAAATACTTCTAAAAATTGTGTAAATTCATACATTCAAAACACCTGAAACAAATTTAGAATTTCATCAAAACATAATCAACAATACTAATAACTCCAATTACTGTTAATTTAAAATGTTTAAAATTCATTTTTTACATATTTACATTACCTGAAAATTTTTATTTATTTTATAAATAAATATTAAATTATTATAAATACTTTTGAAAGTACTTTTCCAAAGAATTATTATATCACCATTTTTAAAAATTCTTACAACAATCTATTAATCACTTTGCTCCCAAACCCCCTTTACTAAAAATTGGCAATATAGTATTTGACACATGAACAGCATCCTTGATCTATCTGAATATGTCATTTCTACTATCGTTTTAGGTAAAAAGAAATTTACTTTATTTTCAATAAATCTGACAGATTAATGAAAAGTGTCAGGGAGTTCTTTAATTCTACCTAACAAATATTCCTATGTGCATAATCTAATATAATTATACTAGAGGCCTGGTGCACGAATTTGTGCATGGGGATGGGTGGTGGTGGGACTGTGGGAGGTTGGCCTGCAAGCCTGGATCAGGCGATCAGGGCCAGCAGGCCAGGGGGGAGGGGCCGGGGAAGGTTGGCTATGGGAGCGCACTGACCACCAGGGGGCAGCTCCTACATTGAGCATCTGCCCACTGATGGTCAGTGCACATCATAGCGACCGGTCATTTGGTCATTCGGTCGTTATGGTCACTCAGGCTTTTATATATATAGATTTTTAATGTTAATGTTTTAGACTTTGAGGTTTGTGAAGGCAAAGAACAAAAGAAACATTTTACCACCTGGCTGCTCTCCATGGCAGGCTCTCCTCTCCCATCTTCTTCAGAGACTTGACAGTTTTGCAAAAGGTCATTACTTAAAGCAGAAGCAAGCAACTCTTTACATTGTGCTGAGCCAATAACTTCTCTCTTTTGAGGACCTGGAGCAGCATCTTTGCTCTTGTTAGTATTAATCTGCATAGGCAAGAAGTTGAAGGGCTTTCGGTTCTCACTAGGCTGACGTTTGTTATTAGCAGCTGTTGCTCGGCCTTGAGAATCACTTCCAATGCTTCTCTATATATGAAAAAGAAAACAAACCCAAACATTTACCTTACAACAATTAAAAAAATTCCAACATTCTTAGTCAGTTTCACCATCAGATACTGATTCAGGTGTGCATAAACACCTTGTAGTAAGATATGAAATAGCTTCAGATCTACAAAATTCTACTAAAATATCAAAATTTGATTAGTACAAATTTGATTCCTAATTTTCAGACTATTCAACTAATGAATATCAGCAAGATTAGTCTACAGAAAGTACTAGGACATATTTATAACTCACAGTGCTAGTCTTACTTGTTCACAGATTTTTGTATAGGCTTTAGACCCAATGAATCAATGTTCATTAATATGAACACCAGCATAAAGATTTGTTTTTATGAAGCAATGCCTGAAAAAGTACTAGGCTCAGTGCCTGGCATATATGTGTTCAATAATTAGTAAATAAATGACTAAATGACATATGATCATCACCATACCAGACTTGATCTACACTTATGCATATCTGGAAACCTATTAATCTATATAAAGTACTGATGTGATAGTAAAATACTTAGAGTTCATTATCATTTACCCAAAATGGCATATTATTCAGCTTTTAAAAGGATGGAAATCCTGACATGTGCTGCAACATGGATGAACCTTGAGAACACTATGCTGAGTAAAATCAGCCAGTCACCAAGAGGACAAATACTGTGTAAGCACATATGAAGTTCATTAACATTAAACTCATCACCAACAGCACAAGCTGTTACACCTAGTCCCACATGAAGTACCAAGAGCAGTCCAATTCAGAGACAGAAAGTAGAATGGTGGTTGTCAGGTGCTGTGGGGAGGGGAGAATGAGGAGTTGTTTTTTAATGGGAACAGAATCGTAGTTTTCCAAGATGAAAACAGTTCTGTAGCTGGATGGTGGTGATGGTATCACAATAAGGTGAGTGTAAATAATGTCACTGAACTCTTAAAAATGGTGAAGATGGTTAATTTTTTATGTTATGTGTAGTTTACCACAATTAAAAAAAACAAAACCTCAGCATCTTAAAAAAAAGAGTTCATTATCATTTCTACTTGCTCTTATTTGTAAACTTTACTTCAGGGATTACTAATACAAACTCTGGTTTTATTCTAAATGAAGTTTATCCAGCACATTCCACACTGAGCCAATAATAAATATTCTAATATGGGTCTTCCTTTTTCCTTAATAACAATCTTATTCAGTACTAACAAAATTTAGTTTCATAATGAAATAATTTTAGTAATAAGGTACAGTAACGAAGTAAAGAAAGACATCTTTAGCAAGTTTAGAAATAAGACCTTGCTGCCCTTCAAAGAACCTACAGTATCATCACTAAAATTCTTTCCATGCACAGAAACTAAAAAAAAATAAAAAGCTCAATATTTTATTTAAAAGAAATTATTTAATCCATCTCAAATATTTCCCTTAGTAAAAACTTATTTTTAAAATAATTCACTAACCTGATCTAAATCACCGAAGTTGATCCGCTGTTTAAGTTTCTCCAATTCTGCCTGCTCTGGAACAGACATCTGAGTCATATATCTACTATGTGGAAAGGTGTGTGGAGTCTTTGTCCTTCGTCTTCCAACTCCTGGTGATGACTCCGGAGAAATATCATTAGTTACCCTCTTATCACTTTCTACACCAAACTTTTTCTTATTCTTTTCTGATGATCTATTTGCCTTCTTCTGTTGGCCACCCCAATCCTTTAAAAAAGTAAAGGCAAGAGTTAATAGGGCCTCTATCAAACCAGAAAAATAACTTATGCTTAAAAAATTTTGGTCAGTCTTAAAAATGACCAAACACTTTCACATCAACATGTAATCTTAGAGACAATTATTTACTACTAGAGGCCTGGTGCATGAATTCGTGCACAGGTGGGGTCTGGCCAGCCCGCCCCAATCTGGGCTGATCGGGGGCAGGGCTGGATGAGGGAGGGACTCCAGGTGTTTGGCCAGCCAGCCCCGCCCCTGATTGGGGTAGGGGGGCTGATCGGGGGCGGGGCTGTCCAGGGGGAGGGGCCTCGGGCTGTTGGCCAGTTGGCCCCACCCCCTGGTCGAACTCCCTGTCAAACTCCCGGTCGCAGGGACAATTTGCATATTAGCCTTTTATTATATAAGACTAGAGGCCCGGTGCACAAAAATTTGTGCCCTCGGGGGGGAAGGGGGGGTCCCTCAGCCCGGCCTGTGCCCTCTCGCAGTCTGGACCCCTCGGGAGATAACGACCTGCTGGCTTAGGCCTGCTCCTGGGTGGCAGAGGGCAGGCCCAATCCCTAGGTGCAGCCCCTGGTCGGGCTCAGAGCAGGGCTGATTGGGGAGTTGGGGTGCCGCCCCCTGTCATGCACAGAGCAGGGCTGATCGGGAGGTTGCGATGCCACCCTCAGTCACGCTCAGGGTAGGGGCGATTGGGGGGTTGGGGCACCGCCCCCTGTCACACTCAAGGCAGGGTCGATGGGGAGGTTGCGGCGCCACCCCCTGTCA
>NW_005356870.1:9436116-9441710 GCF_000412655.1 Myotis brandtii | reverse complement strand
CCTCATGTTCGCTTCCAGCTGCCTGGCTGCCGGCCACCATCTTGGCTGACAGTTAATTTGCATAAGGATATGCTGATTAGCCAATGGGAAGGGTAGCGGTCGTACGCCAATTACCATGTTTCTCTTTTATTAGTGTAGATTACTAAACCATCAGTTTTAGATTAGTACCAAAAAAAAAAAAAATCCCCAAACTCCAACCGTAGGGTCAGTCTTAATATATATTTTCAAAAGCATTTTTTATAAATGGTTATTATTTATAAACTAGAGGCTTGGTGCACGAATTCACGCACGGGTTGGGTCCCTTGGCCTGGCCAGTGATCAGGGCTGTCTCACCCAGTCCCAATCGGGGTTGGTTGGGGGGAGGGACCACAGGAGGTTGGCGGGCCAGGGGAGGTTGGCTGTGGGAGTGCACTGACCACCAGGGGGCAGCCCCTGCATTGAGCGTCTGCCCCCTGGTGGTCAGTGCACATCATAGCGACAGGTTATTTGGTGACCTGTCATAACAGTCACTTAGGCTTTTATATATATATTTTTTTTTTTGAATATGGAAATTAATTCATAGATACCTTTACTGCCCTCCTTTAAAGTTAGTATGAATGATAAGAAGGCAGATCTGGAATCAATCTGGGTTCTAAAGTAATTACTGTTTTCTGAAGAAATGCTCCATTGCATGACCCTAAGCAATTTTAACTTCCCATAGTCACAACTGCCTAATCTCTAAAATAGTGTCACCTTTAAAACACAATTAAAAATAACATACAGAAAACATCTAACACAGTTCCTAGTATATAGTAAGCAATAAACATAACTTACTGTTTTTATAGGAAACAGTGTTCTTATTACATAAGATCTGATAACAAAAAATGCTTAATGTTTTCACTAGAAAACATTTTTATTTACTAACCTAACTCATTCAACAAAAAGTCTATAAATTCCCACCATATCTAGATTAGAAGAATCCTTTAGTTTTACAATAATAAAACCTTTGGGTTATTTTCCTTATTTATAACAAAACTTCCTTCTCTACAAACTGTCCCTCCACCCCAATCCATGTGTTGGTGTTCCTGCCAACCTCTTATTCTATCGACCCCATCCAATCCTGCCATAGATAACTGGAAAAAAAGATGCATATCTAATGTAAATTGGAATATTTATACTTTAAAATTTCACTAGTCAGTGAAAAAGGTAACTAGTCAGTATTTAATTGCAGCTATAACTGAAAACTTTAGAATCAAAGGGCAGCCATAGTGCACCATGTGGAGCAGAGGAGAAAGCTGGGCTGTGAAGAAAAAGTTGTGTTAAACAGAGGAACTCAGGAGAGTAAAAGGAGCAAAAAAGTAATTCTTGACAACTTTCTAGTTCCTTTTTTTAGTCCCTTCTTAAAACCCAACTTTATTCCTTTAAGCTGTTTTCCATAAAACAGCTGTATATCCTTATTAAAGAAACCTCTTTTTTGGCTTAAGCTAACTCAAGTTGGTATCTGTTACCTGCAAAGAAAAATGTTTTCACTAATATAACAAATGTCCCAGCATCACTTAATATCTTGGCCAGCCAGAAAACATGTGTCTACTTTACAGATAGTTTCAGTGAGTCTGATTGAGCTAAGTCAAGGGAAAGCTGCATTTTAATATCAGTAGTCAGTAACACACCATAATAAGATAATCATACCATATTGTTGAGTCGGTCATCAACGTTCTCATTGCTCCAGTTTGGTAAATCCTGATCACTCATGCCTTCTTCAAAAGGACCTCCTCCTGCGGCCATACTGGCTTTAACAATTAATTTTCTGTAAAACAAGTAAAAACCTTTTAACACATAAAAACAAACTCTAATATTTAAATCACTCCATGAAACTTAGCAATATAAAAGAATCTCGGAAAAGTTGATTTTATAAAATTAAAAGAGGCACTGCCAACCACATATCACAACACATTAATTTAGACATAGTAGATTAATATGAGCTAAGTAGTTGGAGTGATGGGGCGAGAAGGAAAACCTCTTAATATCCACTATGTAGACTTGCCTGTAAACTTAAAGGTAATTTCATTTAATTTATTCAACAAAGTCCTAAAAGATAATGAGGTAGGAAAAGTTATTAACAACTAAAACCAAAAGTGCTCTTAGAGAAGAAACTAATACTCTCCAGAGACCCAGGCATTTGCTTTATGTCAAGGATTCAGAGGGCAGAACTGCTCTGCAGGAAACACAAAGAAAGGTTTGGTTTTAATAGCAAGGAAAGTAATGGTAAGCAAGACGAGGAGGCAGGCAGCAGCAGGTCTAGATGGGTGGCCTATAAAAGCAAAGAATACAGTGGCTTAAATCACTTTAAAAATATTTTGCCTTTAAATTGTATTTCTAGGCATTTTGTAAAAATCAAGAAAGGCAGTGAATTTCGTGCCTGAGTCAGAGATGAGAAATAGTAGCAGCAATGGGAGAAGCAAGCAAAGGTTTAAGAACAGAGATTATCATGAGAAAATAAGATTTCTACATATCCTGTGGAGAACTGGATTTCCACTGAGTATGGAACTGTGCCTGCTGGAGAGAGGCTGAGTGAAGGAGAGGGTGAGACAACTTTACAACTTTATAATCTAAAGGGCAGGAAAGGCCATTAGACATCAGGGTTATAATAGGTTTCTCATTTTATAAACAATAACACTAACATTAAAAGGAGTTAGATAAGTTTGCCAAGGTGATGCAGTTAAAAATGTCGAAGGGAGGAGAACCAAGATGGCGGCATAGGTAAATACCTGTACTTGCTGCCTCTCACAACCACATCAAAACTACAACTAAAAGACAAAACAAATATTATCCAGAACCACGGGAAGGCTGGCTGAGTGGAAGTTCTACAACTAGAAGGAAAGAAAAAAGTGCATTGAGATTGGTAGGAGGTACAGAGGTGCAGAGGGCGCTCATGAAACAGGCTGGCAACTGGGTACGCTGTGTTTTTTTTTCAATTGGGAGGGAGATACAAGCTCCCCATTGCTCTGAACTCCAGTTCCAGGCGAGACTCTGGGGACCCAGAATCATACGGGGAGAAACTAGACTGGCATTGGGACAGGAACATGAGGGCAGCTTTCTCTCAAGGGTGCTCGCAGCGATCATTGTTCCTGTGTGGGGGCGTGGGACGTGGAGACGCAGGAACCTCCCTGGTGTAGGGCTGACTGGCAGCCATGCTGTTTGCTCTGCCCTGGTGATTCCCTGAAACCCTGCCCCACCCAATTTACAACCCGACCCAAGCTGTGGGCAGTGGCTTTTGCATATAAATGGCCTGTCCTTTCGTAGCCTAGCCTAACAAACTGCAGCTGGGTCAGAGAGCTCCAGCTTCCAAAAGAAGGCCCAAGGCTTGGCAGCAGTAGCCTGCCTTGCTTCACAGCTGGGCCTCATCTGGGCACCTCCAAACCCCAAAGAGGAGGAATCTGCAGATCTCGCTGTAGCTCCTGCTGGGTCGCCTCAGGCAGTGGCTGACTTTGCACCTCCTTGGAGATCCAAGAGCCAGTGTACCCAGTGGTCAGTGTGAAACCATACCGGATTACAACTCTTCACATTCATAAGCGACACACTCAAGGGGCAGACTCAGTGAGCACCAAAGCCCCACTGAAGCAAGTCCTGCCACATAAGGGTGTCTCCAGCACAGCAGTTCTTCCATTGTAGATACAGCTGGTCCTCACAACCAACTGGCCTGGAGGTCAATTCCTCCCAGGGATACCAACAGCAATCAAGGCCTAACTACAACAAGCCTGTGCACACAGCCCACAAAGGGGTGCATTCTCAACAGAAACTATGCAGGCAAGAAGGGAGTAGCAAGAAATACTCAAGTGATGAATAGCAAGAACCTACAACCAAGATTACTTTACCCAGCAAAGCTATCATTTAGAATTGAAGATCAGATAAAGAGCTTCACAGATAAGAAAAAGCTAAAGGAGTTCATCACCACCAAACCAGGATTATATGAAACGCTGAAGGGTATTCTTTAAGAAGAGGAAGAAGAAGAAACAGGTAAAGATAAAAATTATGAACAACAGCCCGGCTGGCGTGGGTCAGTGGTTGAGCATCGACCTATGAACCTGGAGGTCACAGGTTCAATTCCCAGTCAGGGCATTTGCCCGGGTTGCGGGCTCGATTCCCAGTGCAGGGCGTGCAGGAGGCAGCCAATCAATGATTCTCTCTCATCACTGATGTTTCTATCTCTCTCTCCCTCTCCCTTCCTGTCTGAAATAAATAAACTCAGTAAAAATATTTTTTAAAAATTATGAACAACAAAGTGACAACAAATACATGTCTATCAACAAGTGAATTTAAAAATCAAGTGAATAAAAAATCTGATGAGCAGAATAAACTGGTGAGTGTAATAGAATCAAGGTCATAGAAAGGGAGTGCACTGACAATTCTCAGGGGAAGGGGGTGTGGGGGGTGCAGGAAGAGATTGGACAAAAATCATACACCTATGGACGAGGACAGTGGGAAAGAGTAAGGGCATGGGGTGGGCTGGGAACCGGGTGGAGGGGAGCTATGGGGGGAAAAAAGAGGAACAACTGTAATAATCTGAACAATAAAGGTTTATTTTTAAAAATGTCAAAGATGAATACAAATACTAGGTGCTTTAATTCTAAGGTCCTAACTTATCCCATTCGTCACTAGAACACAATATTAAAAGGACTATCATCCATGACAAAGTAGGATTGATCGCCTGGATGTTTTAATGCTAGGATATCTATCAGAATCATGTGTTAACAGATTACAGAGCAGATTAAATTTTGTCGTCTCAAAATAAAAAGTGATGTGATAAAATTCAGCACTTCAAATTTGAAAAAAATCTTAAAAGTACAAATGTATTGACAGCTCCTTAAAGCTGTATTTATTTTTATACAGTGTTTTTTTTCAATGAACATACATTACTTTAATAAACTTCTGGAGTTGAAAAAGTACATTTTAAACCAATGGACAATAATTTTAAAATAAAACATTAAGGACATCCCTATTAAAATAAAGACCAAAACAAGAATGCCACATTACCAGTTATTTAGCATTGTTTTGGAAGTCTAAAAAAAAATACAGAAAAATAACAAATATTAATATTGAAAAGAGAGAAGGTGGTATTTTTAAAGAATATGCATTAAGCCCTGGCCAGTGTGGCTCAGTTGGTTGAGTATTGTCCCATGCACCAAAGGTCGCTGGCTTGGCCCTAGCTGGTTTGGCTCAGTGAACAGAGCCTCGGCCTTCGGACTGAAGGGTCCCAGGTTCTATTCCGGTCAAGGGCATGAGGGCATGTACCTTGGTTGCAGACTCCATCGCTGGCCCGGGTCGGGGCACATGCTATATAGGCAATCAATTGATGTCTTTCTTACATCAATGTTTCTCTGTCTCTCCCCCTCCCTTCCATTCTCTCTGAAAATCAATGGAAAAATGTCCTCCGGTGAGAATTAACAACAGTAAAAAATAAAGGTCAGGGCACATGCCCAAGGTTGCAGGCTCGATTCCCAGTAGGGGGTGTGCAGGAGGTAGCCGATTGATGTTTCTCTCTTGGATAGATGTGCTTCTTTCTCTTTTCCTCTCCCTCTCCCTTCCCCTCTCCTTCTCCCTTCCTTTCTCTCCAA
>NW_005356870.1:9429450-9435798 GCF_000412655.1 Myotis brandtii | reverse complement strand
CATACACAGCAGTAATGAAGTGAAACAATAAAAAAATTTAAAAGAAAGGTAAAAATTCCTGAGCTTTACTTGTGGTAAATAAATAATAAAAAACATAAAGTACATATGTACATACGTCAAAATGACGGAACTTTTTTTCTTATCAATAAATGGGAGATGGCGACGTAACCAGGAAACAACGGACGTCGAGAGTCCGACATAACCTGAGGACTGTCTGTAGTGACAAAAAAAAATATGTAGGAATAATATTATTTGCCCTATGTGAAGAAGCACTACTAAACTCTGTAAAACAATAGAAGGTAAAATTTTATAAGAAGAAAAACAAACTCTCTTCCCTGGTAGGAAGTCAAGTATTACAAGCATACCCTTTTTTTTTCTAAATGTACAGGCTTAATGAAATTCCAACAAAAACCTCACTGTGATTCTTCTTGGAATTTAATAGAACAGGTAAGAATAAACAAGTCAGAAAAAAAAAATTACTGTATGAAAAATAAAAAGCAAGAATAGCAATAGAAGTCAGGAAAATAGAAAACTAGTTCCAAGATAATCCAACCACATCGAATGCCCATATGGTTAAATTAGTACCGATCCAAAAAAGAAAATCCTCAAATATACCTAAATAGAAAAAAATGAGAAAAATTATAGCTAACATCTACATCTTGGTATTTTCTATATGTAAGCCAAGCACTATACTATTTTATGTGCATTTTATCATTTTAATCCTCACAAGAAGTCTATGATCCAGGATTATTCCGTTGAGACAATTTGCTAAGAATTTTGAAAAAGATTTATTTAGAGCTTTAACAGGCTTTCTTTAATTAGGATTCTTCATCTCAGATACAGAACACAGAATAATGACTTAAATAAGGGTTTTCTCAATTCTTCCAAGGATGGTGCATACCTAGTACCAGTCCAGACACAGAGAGGAATTAATTCACAGTAAACAATGGAGGGCTCAGAGCATCAGAGTTTAATTCTCTCCAATTGGAAAAGGCTGCCTTATACAACACCAAGATAGTAAATAGATTAAAAATAAGTAAGATTTAAAAATCAAACAACATACAAAATAGAACTTTTAAAAAGAGAGATCTTACTAATTTGGGATGCAAAAAAAAAAAAGTTTGACAGGTTTTATTCACATAAAAGTAAATCCTAAGTATGCTGAGAATAAACAGTAAATGATAAATTGGGAAAAACCACTGAAATAAATACGAAGTATACAGTTAATATCTTTACTATATGAAGAATTTTTTTTTAAAACCCTCCCCATTCCAAATAATCTGATCATGCAATTTACAAAAAATCAGTAAACATAAAATGATAAAGACATGAATACAATCTGGCTGAAAATTAAAATAAGAGATTATTAAATTTGCTCAATTACATATATTACTAAATCCTAATGACAGCAAAGGGAAACCAGAACACTCAATCACTATGGTGAGAACCTAAACAGGTATAAGCTTTCCAGAAAGCATTTTGGCAATACTGTATCAAGAACTAAAATTGGTTTGATCCAGTAATTCTACCTCTCCATAGCTAATCTAAAAAAATATGGAGTGGTGGTAGGGGGCACAGTTGAGGAGGAGGGGACTATAATAAAGGAAGTTGTTTATTATGCTAAAATTGTAATAAATTGAAAACTATCAAACGATAGACTGAATGCTATTAGGGAAGAGTTCCCTTCAAAACATGTAATTATGAAGGCTAAATAATATTCCCTGTGTTTAAAATATATCATCACCTATAATAATAAAAGCATAATATGCTAATTAGACCAGACGCCCTTCCAGACGAAGTCAGGCTGCAAGGGAAGCCTGGGTCCCGGGTGCCTGCCGATGGCCAGAGGGAAGCCGGTGCCAGCAGCCGGGGAAAGAAGGCCTACTCTTGCATGAATTTCGTGCATCGGGCCTCTAGTATAGTGTAAAAGAGGAAAAAAGCAATATGCAAAATTGTATACAGATTTTAAGAAACTACAATAAAATGTTTGCATGCAATCAATTATTGGTTAGAGGGATAGGAACATTAAGTTTTTTTCCTCTTCTCTCTATCTTATACATTTTTTGCAATAATTGATACCCATAGAGAGATATGTCCAGTAAGCTGAAATGACTCATTTAAACTAAACATTTGGCAACTACTATTTTCTAGGTGTATTGATATAATTTGTAATATTTTTTAAATAATATTTTTATTGATTTCAGAAAGAGGAAGACAGAAACATCAATGATGAGAGAACCATTGATCATATTTGTAATATTAAATAGCTCAAAAGTACATATGCAATACAGGTGATATCATATTTAAAAGTACTAAAAGTAAATTGTCTTAAAATGTAAATTAGATTGGAAATTATTAAAGGTAAGTAAAAATTCTTACATAATAACTTTTTCTTAAAAATAGAATATGTTATGTTTTCTATCAATAGAGTAATAAATAAACCCTTTACTTTAAGATAAATTTATTAAGGATCCATTTTTAGGCTAATAACTGAAGACTATTAAAATAAGGTTCTAAAACAATTTGAACACATTAAATTTAGTTTGGGAAAAATGGATCAAACATTTTTAAACCTTTCTAAGAAAACCACTTCCTAAATAAAGTCTATTAAGTTTATAAAATAAACAACTTTGTCTACTGTTATAATGCGATTAACAATACAATGAGGTAGAATATGTAATAACATAATACCAAATGTATTAAAGAGGCACATGCCTAGTGGGTGAGCGTCAAACTATGAACCAGGTCAGGGTTCGATTCCCGTCAGGGCACATGCCTGGGTTGCAGGCTCCATTCCCAGTGTGGGGCGTGCAGGAGGCAGCCAATCAATGATTCTCTCTCATCATTGATGCTTCTCTCTCTCTCTCCCTCTCCCTTCCTCTCTGAAATCAATAAAAATATATTTTTTAAAAATTGATCATTAAATATTAAATAAAAAATAATGGCAAATGGACCAATTCTCTTAACATTATAAAAATCTACCCCATTAAAAGTGCAAAATAAAGGCAAGTTATTTCTCTCTTCTTCATGCCAACCTTTCTAATCATCTCGGAGTCACCATTAAAAATATAGGATCTCTGCCTCCTAAATTTTATTCTGCAGACACACTAATATAAACTATTATTTATATAGAAAGACTTCCAATAATCAAAACAGTAGGTATGTAGAGAAGAGGGCCAATACAACAAGATTTCCAAGGCAGAATCAACAGGAATTGGTGACTATATATTATGATATGGAGATGAGGCGGTGAGGAAAGAATAAAAGAATGACCCCTAGAACAACCTGTAGCTTGAACAACTGGGTACACAATGATACATTCAAGGTGACTTGAAAAGGAACAGGTTTTAGTTGAGAAAAAATGTTGAGTTTGAGATACCTATGGTATACCCAATTAAATTTGTCTAGCGAACAAATACGAATCTCTCAGAAGTGAAATCTAGGCTGGAGAGAAATTTGCAAGTCACACATTCATAAAAGTACTTAAAATGGAACAGAAGGCTCAGGAAAAGATGAAGAATAAGAGAAAAGACTGAAGAACACTGATATTTAAAGAGAAAAAGAACACTGTGAAGGTACAAAGACTGAAGGGAAACCAATGTAACTAGAAATGGAGAAAAGTGTATAAAGACAGGGGATATAAGAATGCTAGATGTTATTTTGTCAGGTAAGAAAAGTACTGAGAAATGTCCACTTGGACTTAGCAACAAGATTACTGATAATAACCTTTGTTAAGAGCAATTTCAACAGGGTGGTGAGGGTTAATTCCATAATTGTAATCTGCTTATTAATGGGAAGGGTTTGAAAAGATGGTCATTAGGTAATTTTTTCAAGGAATCAGTCTGTGAAGGAAAGCCCTTCCAAAAATTCCTGGTTAGCATCCTTAACTTCCTCACCTATTTGCCTATTCTGTCAATTCATTTAATGGTTTTTCTCTGCTTCTACTCTCCACTTGTCAGTGGGGAACAGTTATAAAATGGCACTGCCTATGTCCATTACTACAGTATACTACATATACACACACACACACACACGCATTTTCAAAATGTAAATTTACTCCATGAGGTAAGGCACCTGGTCTGTTTTGCTC
The DNA here is from genome assembly GCF_000412655.1 of Myotis brandtii. Lineage (NCBI taxonomy): Eukaryota > Metazoa > Chordata > Mammalia > Chiroptera > Vespertilionidae > Myotis > Myotis brandtii. The sequence goes on along the minus strand of NW_005356870.1, from coordinate 9,431,708 downwards.
ACTGCCATATCTCAAGTACTTTTCAATCATTAGTACCACCTGTCACTGCCATATCTCAAGTACTTTTCAATCATTAAGTACCACCTGTAGGCACTCAATTAAATTTGTAAGATGAATATATTGCTATGTATCCATAATAGCTTCTCATTAAATTCCAATGTGAGAATTCCAAACCTTTTATATTTTTGCCCAGGTTTCAAATATACTTGCCTCCTTCAGGTGGCCAAACCCCTATTAGAAAACTAAGTTCTTCTAATGTGAGTTAGCCCAATGATTCTATGTTTTTGTTTCATCTTATCCATCTTCACTAACATATTAAAAGGAAAATTATTTTACTTTATAACTCATTTTACAATTCTTTTTATTTTACCAAACTCCTACTACATACTTTAGTGTTACGAACTCTAATGCACACACTCACTTTTGACCTTCCCCCAGAATTCCATTTTTCTTTTCCTATTCTGTTATAGTTTGACAATTAAAAAAAGAAAATACTACTGAGAATTATTATCCTATATAATAAAAGCCTAATATGCAAATCGACCCAATGGGAAAACAACCGATCGCTATGACACTAAATGCAGGCGCTGCTCCCAGCCCACAGCCCCCAGGCCAGCCAAAGAGGGTGCCAGAGGGAGGCAACCAGCGGGGGGCGGGGACCTGCAAGCAGGTGGCACCAGGCTGGCCAAGGTCAATGCCAGTGGGGGCCCCCCAATCGCCCCGCCAGTTGCCCCACAGATCGGCCCTGATCACCAGCCAGGCCTAGGGGCCCTACCCATGCACAAATTTTGTGCACCGGGCCCCTATTAAGATATAAATCCACTGTCAATCTGTATTTTCTCCTGAGGGTCAGCTTCTTTCATAAGGAAGCTGAAGATCTGTCTGCTTTCCTAGAAAGCAAAAACACATTAAATAAATTTAGAAAATAACCTTAAAATTTTCACAGAATTCAGATTAAGTTTTTAAAAAGGAGATTATTTCTAAAATATTTTTAACAAAAATTTCTTCTACTCCTCATCCTTTAGTTATTTAATTTCTAAACTGTCCTTAGCAAACTTTCCCTCAATGAACTTACACTGGCTTTTTTCTGCTGGTCAGAGAGTATCTTCATATAGCCAGGATTTAATAATACACTATGCATAGAAACTAATGAAAAAAATAAACTCTAGTCAAAAGTATTAATAACCCAAAAAATAGTTTGTGAATAAAAAGTAAGAGTAATTAATAGAGAAGTTGTACAAGATTACTTAAGAATAAATGGATTTGGCTATCCAAACAGGACACATTCAAACTCAAATGGTCTGAAGAATTTCTATGAAAAGAAAGACATTTCAAAAGGTATTACACAAACTGTTCCAGTATTTAATTAGGAATGACATGGTTCCTTTCTAAGGAAAGTATGAAGGCGGATCAGAGTGGCATCCCGAGCAGCAGGCCAACAGGGCAGCCAGCCAGGACTGTGTTCACTAAGCGGAGGCCTCCCCTGCGCGGGGTTCGGATGCGGTCTTCATCCTAAAGTCTTCAGCTGTAATACGAGGGGCGGTAACATAGGATGAGGTCAAATTACCTGCTTGGAAGCTAGTATTTGCAGCTCAGAAATTGCTCTTTTTTGCTTCACACTTCAAAGCTGTTGTCTGCTTTTGAATAAAAAAAAAAGACTTTAATAAATTCTTTACACTAGGAAGTACAGAACAACAAGTACTATGTTGTTTAGACATAAAATATGTTTAGAAGATCAACAGAAAAGAAAAATCCAATTTACCAATATTTTAAACCCAAGTTATTTTAACCCTTTTGGGAAGCAATGCGATAGACACAAATGTTTAAATCCTCCAAACTTGCAAGATGCTACCACACAGCCATGCCCGGCCTTAACATCTACCCTGGAATATAATTACCACGTGAAGACCCGCGCCAGCGCTCACCCTGCAGACTTAGCTTCCAGTCACTCGGACTATTCCAGAACTGTGTCTTGGGGGGGGGGGGGGGTATTTAAAAGCTACCTACTTTCTTAGAGAGAGATGACTTTGTTGTTACAAAAACACAAGCTTTACCTCCAGTTCGGAAAGCCCGTATGTGCGTGGTTTCCCGCGGCTCTGCCGGCAGGTGAGGGAAGGCAGGTGAGAGGGAAGGCGGGCAGCAGGTGCGCCTGGTGCTCAGACTCGCACACACACCCCCAGCTCAGACTCGTACCCCGCCGAGCTCAGACTCGCACTCCCCAGCTCAGACTCGCACACACCCGCCCCAGCTCAGACTCG
>NW_005356870.1:9420738-9427909 GCF_000412655.1 Myotis brandtii | reverse complement strand
GCCGCAGTGCGCTCACCGCGCTAGACTGAAGTCATGTGACCGGCCGGAGTCTCAGGCTCCTCCGCCAGCCGGTGCCGAGTACACCAACGAACCGCCAGAGACTACATATCCCAGAATGCCACTGGACCCGGGTCAGGCGTGCCCGCCCTTCCGCCCTAAGGGAGAGGAATACACATCCCAGCATGCTGTGCGCTTCCCGAGGCGGCTCGCGGGACTGGGGACTCGAGGCCTGTGCGGAAGTGGGTTCACCACCCTCGGCAGCTGGAAGGAGAGCGGAGGCGCTTTCTCGTTTTCCGTGGGGGTGTCCGCTCCGGACGGTGCCGGATGGAGGGGAACTGACCCAAGTCCGCGGTCGCTCTTGGATTCCCTGTCCACCCACTTCGCGGTCACGAAGGGATGGGACCAAAAGGGTCTTGACAACCTGGTTTTAGGTTTACACGTGAGGAGGAAAATGCACGGGAGTTCATTGGCCGAAAGCCATATGTATAGTTTGTGGGAGATCATAAATATTAATAATTAATGCCACCTTGGATAAATGTCCTACTTTTTTTTTTCTTTTCAGAAGGACCAGATGATTTACATCAGAATTTAATACTGAGAAATTTTCTCTAAAACCGCACTCGGAATTCTTTTTTTACTTTACGCTCTTCTCTGAGCAGCAGCTTTTTTAAGGTTAGTAAATTGACAGCCCTCTTGTAAAACAAAAATATGCGACGGAGGGATAGGTAAGGTGTTCAAGTGTGCCTGCCTGGAAAGTTAAAATTGGTCCATTTTACTGGAGCGCAAGGGCATTCTATTTGTAGGCAGTTTATAATTCTGCTTGCTTGTTTGCGTGTTTTCAGCAAAATAAGGAAGGAAAAATGAGTGGGCATCTGGGTTCCAACAACACATTGCTCTCAATGACCAACAGAAACTGTTCACGAAACCCATCACCAGAACTCGTCTCAACCGTAACCGGGTGCGGGAGCTCTTCAGCCTCCTGTAATTTGCAGCTCCTTCGTGTCATACATATTTTAGTGCCCGCTGTGTGCGCCCATTACCTCGATTACCTCGGTAACTGGAACCTTGCCCTGGAAGCGCTCATGTTTTACTGAACGGTGTAACAGGGTGTGATGGAAATCAATTCTCTTTTGTAAGAAAACGAAGTGCACAGCGCATGGAGCCGCTAACCAGCATGTGCCGGTTGCAATCCCCAGTGCCCTCGGCCCCTCGATTCCACACTCAGGAGCTAAGGTCTTGGGCAAGTTACCCTCTCAGAGCCTCTTCACGTCGTGTCTGTTTTGTCCAAGGCGCAGAGTTAAGCATCTCTCCTATTGTGATGTTATTAATTCTCACAACTACCCTGGAGGGATTGATTCTGCATTCATTTCATTTTGCAAACAACAGGTTGAATAAGTCACCAAAGCTCTGGACTCCAAGGGGTAGAGTCCAGGTTAAAACTGAGGTCTACTGAATCCTTGGACGGACTTTTGGATTAAAGGAGAAAATGCATGGGAAGAAGTATAGCGTATAAGATTTCAAAATAATTAGCTATCAGTATCATCATCATTACCATTTTGTTTTATATGGCGGTGCAAAAAAATCATTTTTGTTCCTACCTTCTAAGTTGTTTTGGCTGAGCTAATAATCAAATTAACATGAGACAGATTAATGCTGGGGTCTTTTCCGCATTTACTAGAGTTCAAGGAATCTGGAGAAGTGGCTGTGCATAAATTAATGAAGAGACTAGAGAAGAAATATGAATTTGGAAGGCATAGGGGAACCAGACGGAAACTTAGTTCTAGTGACTAAACTCCCCGAATCTGCGGACCCCTGGCTTTCTATTCCCACATTTTGCCCTATAGCAAAGCAGACATACATATCAAAGGTAATGTTTGGTAAACAGGAAAGGACCATCAGGTTGGGGGAACTGCCCTCAGCTGTCTGGCAGCAGGCAATAACATGCAGATCTTCAGCCCTGCTGAAGGTGTCCATCAGCCTTCTACGAACTTCTCGAATTTTATTATGCCCGGCTGGAATTAGCCTCCAGCAGATTAACAGGAGAAAAATGTCCAAACCGTATTACAGATAAACATGCAGGGGATGCCATAAGAATATGAGACCCAAGGAGGCACTGGCAGTTGAGACTGATATGCCATTCTGGACAAAGGAGAGGGAGGCAGAGGTCTGGGATTTTAAAGGGAAAGCAAGCAATTTAGAGGTGGATAGAAAGAGCAAACATGTAATAAACTATGGTGGGGGGCTCCCTTCTCCGAGTCCAGCACAGAGAGAGAGACGTGAACCGGTTCTTTTAAGTAGGTGGATTTGAGAAAATGAAAAGACAGACACAGAAATAGAATAAAAGCTTAGGACCAGGTGTGGCGTCTGCCCTCTGAAAGGAGGGACAGAACGGCCTCCAACACCGGAAGTAGATTTAATAAATACTCGAATAACAGAGAGTTACATCACATCTGGGTGGGCCTTGAGTTCCTGGCGACATCATGAGATCCATCCCCTTAACACTGGGCGGGAAGGTCAAACTGAGTGGCATCCCAGTCTCTTGACCAGGTCCGCCCCCAGGGCGTGGCTCTGCCTGCGCTCTGAGTTTCAGCCAACATTTAAACCGAGTGTTAGCTAGCGGCCCTCAACAATAAACAAATGCTTGCTGGGCCTCCCAGAAACAATGGTACACAGAAGGAAGTTCAACAAACAGGCTTTGCTAGATTTCTCAGGGTCTGGCACATTTAGTCTATGATATTATGCTTTAAGCAGGTTTTTCTATTTAAATCCCTTTAAGCAGATAAGGGGGAGGGTCAAAGGTTCTTTCAGAGTCTTGTTTTCTTAATAACCAGCCTAAAAATCAAAATCCTAAAAGGCATATTTTGAGGAGGCAAAACTTTGGTCCCCCTCATATCTATATATATAAAAGGCTAATATGCTAAGTGTCCCTCCCCCCATCCGACTAGTTGCTATGATGCACAATGACCACCAGGGGGCAGATGCTTAACACAGGAGCTGCTGTGACATGCACTGGCCATTTACAGAGAAACGGCAGCGGGGACCTGGTGCCAACAAAGCAACACTTGGCTTCCCCCAAGTGGGACACAGGCCCCGCCACTACCCCAGAGCGACAGCCCACCAAATCACAGCTGATGCTGCCATGGCACAAAATGCAGCCCACAGCCCAGAAACGGTGGCTGTGGGTGCTGGGTAATGATGTCACATAGCAACAGCTGGCTTCCTCTCCCTAGTGACAACTAGCCTCCTTGCAGTTTCTTCAGCCCAGGAACATGACTGGCTGGCTTCATAGCCAGGTGGAAACATTTCACACTTCAACCAAATGTCTGTGAAGTGTTTTCCTGTGCCTCATCTCATTTGATCCTCACAGAAGTCCTGGAGTAGGTAGGTAGGAAACTCATGGAATCCCATTTTCTTTTCATTAGCTGGAAAATGGAGATTTAGAAAGCTTAGAAACTTGACCCAATTGAAAAGAAGTAAGAAATGGTGGACCTTGAAAATGACCTCAGGTTTTCTCACTGCGCAGAATATAGTCAAACACTGCTGCAGTTAAATATTTTACCCTTTGTTCTCCCTGTGTGATCTACAATAATAATCTGCTTCATGTTGATATTTACTGCTATGTTGCTGACAATTACCTGAAAGAGAAGTTGGGGTGCTTCACTGGGCTGGAAAAAGTTTAGCTAAATCAGAAAGCAGGTCTAATTAAGCAAGTCTATTCTTTATCTATAAAGGCTAAGTTGACTTGTGCATGGGCCATACATTTAAAACTCTCACTGGTGCCAATTGCACACGTGTGTTTCCATCTGTCATTGTTGATCGTGAATTTGGTTGACACTCCTATTATAGAGAAAGGGCAAATAGCGATATTAAAATGTCTTCTAATTTATTTCCTTTCAATGTGCACGAATTTGTGCACCGGGCCACTAGTGTGCGTGTGTGTGTGCGTGTGTGTGTGTGTGTGTGTGTGTGTGTAAGTCTAAGCAACTGGCTGACCCTATGACATGCAATAACCATCAGGGGGCAGACACTCAATGCACAGACATGGAAACATGGAACAGACTGATGAATCTCAGAGAGAAAGGGGGCGGGGAGAGGGCAGGAAAAGATTAATCAAAGATCTTATATGCATACTAGAGGCCTGGTGCATGGATTCGTACACCAGTGGGGTCCCTCAGCCTGGCCTATGGGGATTGGGCCGAAACCAGCTCTCCAACATCCCCCGAGGGGTCCCGGATTAGAAGAGGGCGCAGGCCAGGCTGAGGGACCCCACTGGTGCACAAATCCGTGCACTGGGCCTCTAGTATCTATAATAATAAAAGCATAATATGCTAATTAGACTGGACAGTCGAACGACCTTCCAGACGTCATTCCGGATGAAGCCACGGCAATGGGGGCTGAGGCAGAGGCAGCTAGGGGCAATCAGGCAGGCAGGTGAGCAGTTAGGGGCGATCAGGCAGGCAGGCAAGGAGTTAGGGGCAATCAGGCAGGCAGGCAGGCAGAGTGGTTGGGGCAATCAGGCAGGTAGGCGAGTGGTTAGGGGTGATCAGACAGGCAGGCGGAGTGGTTGGGGCAATCAGGCAGGTAGGCAGGTGGTTAGGGGCGATCAGGCAGGCAGGCGAGTGGTTAGGAGCCAGTGGTCCTGGATTGCGAGAGGGATGTCCAACTGCCAGTTTAGGCCCGATCCCAGACATCCCCGAGGGGTCCCAGATTGCGAGAGGATGCAGGCCGGGCTGAGAGACTCTCCCCTCCCCCCATGCACAAATTTCGTTCACTGGGCCTCTAGTGTATATACAGTGGGGCCTTGACTTACGAGTTTAATTCGTTCCATGACGGAACTCAAATTACTCGTATGTCAAATCTTAAAGTGAACAAGTGAGACACGTGATGCTGGGCTGATGTTGTGGCGTTCACTGTGACGTTCGCTGCGCCAACTAGCGGTGGGGTATCTGAAGCTGGCTCATAACCCGAATGTTAGCTCGCAACTCAAAGCAAAAAATTGGCCAAGAGACGGCTCGTATCTCAAAAAACTCGTTAGTCAGGACACTCATAAGTCAAGGCCCCACTGTATAATTATGTAGAAACTATTGTCATTAAAACAATTCATGTTAATTCTGAAGTGTTACTGAAATCAATATGGTCATTATGTTGTTGCTTTTTGATTTATGGAACCTGAAAAATGTAAATGCTGTTATGTCTGTTTGGTGAGGGAGGAGTCTGAGAAATTTTCACATTAAATTGGGGTCCTCAAACTCAAATATGGGCATTACAGATCTTAGCAGGGGACAAGAGAAAGAAAACCCCCTAAAACTAGAAAATTATCCCAGTCGTCCAAAAACTTACCTAACTTAGAAAACAAACCTTATGTAAATTAATCAGTTTTAGTATCAGTGTGTGAACATGGCAAATAAATGATACAAACAGTAAGTGCTTTAGGAATTCAGAGAAAGTATTCCCTCAAAGATAATGGCAGTTCCAGGATTTCTATATAGGGTGAAATTGGGCACAACGGTCTGGTGGAAATGTAGATGGAGAACATGAACGGCTTCTAATATGAAGTAGTTATTTTAAGACTAGCGGCAATGCTTAGAACAAACGAGGGAGAACAGAGGAGAGGGGAGAGACAAGGAGAACAGGTGGTAACTGGCATGAAGTAACTGAGGCCTGGCCTAAGATAGTGGCAGGAAGAATCAAGTCAAGGGGTTGGATTCTAGCATATAGGCCTAACCAATGGACACAGACAACAGGGGGGTGAGGGCATGAGTGTGGGGAGGGAATGGGGGTTAATGTGGGGATAAGGACACATATGTAATAACTTAATCAATAAAGAAATTTTTTTAAAAAAAGGGGTTGGATTCTGATGGCAAACTAAATCAGTTTCTCATGCTGTAAAATATCATTTGTTTCTGTTATTTAAGTATGACACTGACAAAGGGGCCCTTAAATATAATATTGTGTGCTATATTGTTCATTTCCTTAATGTGTTCTGGGTGTTTTTTATCCACGAGTGCATTTTAAGCATGGCTGGAGCAGAAACCCAGCCTTTTGTATTTGTTTATATCCCAAATGCCTTGCAGAGTTCATTTATTTTGATGTTCATTCATTTGGTTTTCGAAGGACAGTTCTTTGCAGTACCTAGTATTAACCTGCAGGGGGCAATAAAATTTAAAGGAAAAATCTTCAGTGGCCATTGCACTGATATAACTGAATTTTATTTTATTTTAATATATTTTTATTGATTTCAGAGTGGAAGGGAGAGGGAGAGTGAGATAGAAACATCAATGATGAGAGAGAATCATTGATCGTCTGCCTCCTGCAACATCCCCCACTGGGGATGGAGCCGAGCCCGGGCATGTGCCCTTGACTGGAATTGAGCCTGGGACCCTTCAGTCCGCAGGCCAACGCTCAATAACTGAATTTTATGATTGTTTGTATTATGTGATTTTTGATACCCGCGAGGGAATATATGACATTTATGTAAACTATAAACTACAGTAACTTCACTCAATAACCCACTACTTACTCTAAAAATTAGAATGTAATCAATATATTTAAGGGTCTCCTGTGCTTTTCTCCAAGTCCATTTTCCTTCTTTGCAGACATAAATGCTATCCTGAATGATATTGTTGTTATCATTCTTTTTTTTTAAAAATATATTTTATTGATTTTTTACAGAGAGGAAGGGAGAGAGATAGAGAGCTAGAAACATCGATGAGAGAGAAACATCGATCAGCCACCTCCTGCACACCTCCTACTGGGGATGTGCCCGCAACCAAGGTACATGCCCTTGACCGGAATCGAACCTGGGACCTTTCGGTCTGCAGGCCGACGCTCTATCTACTGAGCCAAACCGGTTTCAGCAGTTGTTATCATTCTTAATTTTCCTCATATAACTTATATATCCCTAAATAACATATTGTGTAGTTTTGCTTGTTTTCAAACTTTCTGTAACTGGATACAGAATATATTCAGTGTCACACTGAATATATTCTTACTTGACTTGCTTTGTCATTCAACATTATGTTTCTGAGAATCATCCATGTTGATGGTTGGAAACACAGAGTCTATTAAGAGCAGAATGTGCAATTTGGAATACAGTGGGGCCCTGACTTATGAGTTTAATTCGTTCCGTGACAGAGCTCGTAACTCAAATTACTCGTATGTCAAATCAAAA
>NW_005356870.1:9395139-9420688 GCF_000412655.1 Myotis brandtii | reverse complement strand
GAAGCTGGCTCATAACCCGAATGTTAGCTCGAAACTCAAAGCAAAAAATCGGCCGAGAGACGGCTCATATCTCGAAAAACTCGTTAGTCGGGACACTCGTAAGTCAAGGCCCCACTATATTCCTACAATTGAATGTAACTAATTTTATCTTTACTCTTCATATTAGCTTTGTGGGTAACTTGATGAAAGAAGAGATTGATCATGTCAAACAAGGGACTATTTAGAGGCCTCTGACCTAGTTCTTAGACCTTTTAATTAACTATAAGAACTTTACTTCTCTGCCGTAAGCTAGCCCAGAATTTCTCCATCTTGGTACCATTGGCATCTCGGGCTGGATGGCTCCTTGTTGTGGGAGCTGCCCTGTGCGATGCAGGATGCTGAGCAGCATCCCTGGCCTCTTCCCGTGGATGCTTGTAGCACCCCACCTCCCCAGCTGTGACGACCAGAAATGTCTACTGACATTGTCAGAGTGGGGGTCGGATGAGGAGATGATGGCAAAATCACTCCCAATTAAGAAACCTGATCTAGTGTTTGTATTGGGGGGAAAAAGGCATATTAATTATGATTTTTCTTATGTACCTCTTTTGCTAAAAAAACCCTGTACTTATAAATAATTAAATCAATTGCTATATATAATCCTATCAACTAATTATATCAAATCCACGTGCATAAGTAATGTTCCCAGGCTCCTCTTACCTTCCTGTGTTTTCTTCATATCTAATTACCATGACATCTCTCATTACTGCCTACTTCGCTTTTTATTACTAGATTCCAAAATACCCAATTGCTACTCTCAACACACAATATTAATGTTTGCACCAGTCTGAACTGCCCTTTCCTTCATAACCAGTTTGTCCTTTTCTTTAAAGAAAACAAATATAACCCTGTGATTCTGACAGTTCCACCCACATTTGCATTTCATCAATGTGTACATGGTTTTACTTCTTTAGAGTTGTAATTACTATATATTTTTTCCTATATTTTTTCTTTGGGGGTCTATATGTTTTTACCCCACCTTCTCTATTCACTGTAAACCTAATAAGAGCTGTAATAGCATAGCCCTGTGTGGAATGCTTGCTTCCCAGGACATATCAAGTTGGAGGGTTTAAACCAGGGGTTGGGATAATTCCAAAGGCAGGGCTTATTAAAATACATTTCATTCTCAAAATGGAGCTACCAACTATTAAAGTGTGTATACATTTTTTTTCGGGAGGGGTGGCTATATATATATAAAACCTATAGATAACCTTCTGAAGAACTTAGGAAAGAATATTCATGCGTCCATGCCAGCTGACATACATTATTCAGACCATCAGACATCTGTAAGATTACTATCTCAGACCAATCCAGAGGCTAAGAATGCAGGACCTATTCTTCTCAAGAATTTACTTTTTACTGTAAGAACACTCTATTCTTCTCTTTTCTTCAGAACAATCTGGGTGTTACCTGGTAGTGTTTCTGATTTGCAAATCCTGAGACACATTAATAAATCCTTGTCATTTATTTCTATATCAAGCCTTCTCACTTTTTGTGCTCAGTTGACACACCTATCTGAATTTTTTTTCTACTGGAATATAACTAACTCTAAATTGTTCCCTAACAAAGTGCAAAAGATGTTTTCTTATTCAATTTTTCCCCTGCAAAGAACAAAAAGAATTCTGCCAAGGAATGTTTGGGGTTTTTGTTTTTTTTTCCATGTGTAGGCAAGGACTTCAGAATGGCATATATTTTATGATTTTAAATAATAACATCTTTCTTATTAAACAAGAATCTCCCCATAAGATCACATCATTAAAAACAAAACAATTGAAACCAAATAGATGTTAAATTCTAATAGAAAACAGATTGTTTACATGTAACACATGAAGAAATTCAGCTATATTGTGTAAAAATATGTGGAGGAAAAAGAAAACAAGAGCACATGGTAAGTAAAACCACATTTTAAAATACGCCTGTGCGCATAAGGAAGATGGGCGGTAACTCAAGATGTCTGCTTTCACTGTAGTCCTCAGTATGACTTTTCTGCTTTCAATAAGTTTGTTATAAATCTTTTTTGTTCAGATACCTAAATCCAATCTCTATGTGTACTTTTTCTCCAGCTTTTAGATTCTTAAAATATCTCATTTTAGAATATTATCCAACTAATTGGAAAACACATGATGATTCATACTTTTATGACCACATTTAAAAATAGAACCAATCCCCAGAGATTTTATGTATATGACAAAAGATAAGAGCATATAAGTAAGACCGCTATTTATTTATTTATCCAGTTCAAAGTCTTGGCATTATCACATATTTCTTGCCCTCACCCTACACTTCCTTAATGGTAAGTCCTATTGATTCTTCCTCCTGGATGCCAAACTCTCTTCATCAGTCCCGTTGTCACAACCTCAATGCCATCACCTTCATTTACGTCCTCACCACCTTAGCATAATCTATTGGTACTTCCTGGAGGATCAATCTACTTCCAGTTTCTTTCCCATGCAAACCATCTCCTAGGCCAGTGATGGCGAACCTTTTGAGCTCGGCGTGTCAGCATTTTGAAAAACCCTAACTTAACTCTGGTGCCGTGTCACATATAGAAATTTTTTGATCTTTGCAACCATAGTAAAACAAAGATTTATATTTTTGATATTTATTTTATATATTTAAATGCCATTTAACAAAGAAAAATCAACCAAAAAAATGAGTTCGTGTGTCACCTCATAGGTTCGCCATCACTGTCCTAGGCAGTAAAAAAAAAAAGTTATCTTACTTCTTTCCGCCAGTGATGTCTGGTCTCATTCTCATCTCATACCTTTGGTGCAATCATACAAGGTCGAAAATTTGACCTTTCCTGATGACAGTCTTCCACCATGTTTTGACAGAGCAGCCCAGGACTAAAGGAAGAACATTCTCAGTAAGTTCAGTCTCTGGCATGCCTTCCCAGAACACTGACCTTTATTCTGCCCTTCGATTAGCTTTTTCCAGGTTTTTCTCTGAGGCAATGTCCCTGAGGGACAGAATTGTCTGTTTTTAATAGTGAGGAGCACAGATTCTGAGCCAGACTTTGAATCCTGGCTCCTCTTTCTAGCTGTGTGACCTTGGGCCAGTTACTTAAACTTCTGTTACCCAGTTTCCTCATTTGTGAATCGGAGGTATTAGCAATACCTGCATATAGGGCTGTTGTGGCTGAATTATTTAATAAACATACCATGTCTGGCACATAATAAATGTGCCACATATGTTAGTTACTGTTATGTTATTACTGTCCCTCCTCTGAGATAGTGAGCACAGCAGTTATTAAATGCTTGACTGGGGAAAAGACAAAAGGGATACAAGGAGGAAAATATAGGTTTGTATTTCAAATTATTTTATTTCATCATAGAGGTAATTATCAAATCAGGCAAACCCATGCTTTTGAAATGTAATGTCAGCATCTTGGATTCACTATTATTATGAATGTATCATATCTACTTCTCCTGGGTGTGTAAATCTCTTCAACCTAACTGACTGTTTTTCTTTCCAGTAAATCATTAGGATTACCTTTTCCTGGATGAACTTCAAATTTCCTGAGTGAATGACAGGAAAATGTTCAATGGGAAGGCCAAACACCGGCAGTACTCGAGTCCAGAAAACAAAGAACAGAGAGAAAACACAACTTCAGTATTTTACTGGAATCTGAGTTAAGAAATAGGGATCACAGAACAAATAGCAAACAACAGCTTGGGTAACATCAGAGTGAAAAAAGGAACGATGAACCAGGATTTGCAGTCTGAACTATTATGCAATATGGCTAACGGAGCTAACAAGTCACCTGTTACACATTCAAAAATGCTCTAGAGCAGCGGTTCTCAACTTGTGGGTCGCCAACCTGTGGGTCTCGACCCCTTTGGGGGTCGAACGACCCTTTCACAGGGGTTGCCTAAGACCATTGGAAAATACATATATAATTACATATTGTTCTTGTGATTAATCACTATGCTTTAATTATGTTCAATTTGTAACAATGAAAATACATCCTGCATATCAGATATTTACATTACGATTCATAACAGTAGCAAAATTACAGTTATGAAGTAGCAACGAAAATAATTTTATGGGTGGGGGTCACCACAACATGAGGAACTGTATTAAAGGGTCACAGCATTAGAAAGGTTGAGAACCACTGCTCTAAAGTTTAAAACAAAAGGAACAACTTGTTTAGGAGATTATTGATGCTTACAGATAAATTTCACAATTTTGCCCTTCAGGGAATCCTTTTGCTTTCCTAAAGATCAAATAAACTGATTCTTTCATCTTGGCAATTATTAACTTGTCCCATTTCTATAACTAAGAAAAATTTAGATTATATTGTAGCTGAAATGACATTTTAATTCATATATTTATAGGTAAAACTTTATCATTATTATTAGTACTATAAAGCAAAGCTTCAATTGAACTTTGGTTTTATTTAAGCTTTAAGTGAGCATTACTGAAGTTAATCAAACTACAAAACTTCTCTGATGAGCCCAGCAATAAGAGGTTAAAAATCAGAGATGTATTTTTGTGAAGACATATTATTGGATCTTTCATAAAAATTCATACAAATAGGAGAAAAATATCAGAGTACTGGGATTTGTCCTTGAATCTCCTCTTTTAGTTTTGCTTCCAGTTAAACTGATTTCCTCACATATTTGTTTCTGGATTAAAGCCAGAATCAACATTGTCCGTATTTCTAATCAAATAACGGAGAAACAATTACAAATCCTGATGCAGTTAAAGGACCCTGCAGAGTGGCCGGACCTAGCCTGCGCTGTGTCTGACTCGGTTCTGACTTTAGGCAAGGTATTTAACATCTCTTCGCTTTGGACATAATTGTAATAATGCTCATTTATTTCACAGATGTGATGGTCAGCAGAACTCAATAAACAACCGTCAGCTACTGAGAGAGATCAGGTCGATGAGAGAAAAGGCTGCTTCTACAGCTTGGAAAAGAGATTTCGAGTTCTAGCTCCTTCCCATTCACAGTACATTGTGGATGAATTGAATGGGAATTTGATGCGAGTAATTATATTTGAAGTTTCATTATACAAAGTGGGAAATAATGGACCATTTTATAATTTCCACTTCAGAAGTAAAAACTTCAGAAATATTTTCCTTTATTTCTATCTTTGGGGATAAACTCATTTAGACTTTGAAAGCTTTCATTGAGTATAAATTCTTGAGATAAGTAAAGATACTGCTATTTTCTATTCTTAAAAAAAGGAAAAAAGTTGGAAGAAAATAGCATATACAATCTCTACATCCATGTCATGGGTAAATTTTGAACTGTCTTACATTAGTGTGCAGTCCATTTGTGAATGCTAACTTATTAAATATGCTCTCTTTGATAACCTTTCCTTTCTTTTAAAATTTCTCTTATCTTATATTTTTCCATAGTAGATCATTTAAAACATACTATTTTTTAAAATTCTACATGCTTTTATAATTGTGTTTGTAAAAGTTAAATATCAGCTGTTGAACTTTTACGTTCCATACTTAAAGTTAATCCACTATAGTCAGCTAACTTAAAAAATTTTAGTGGGGAAGAAATTAGACTTTATAGACTTAGACTAGTTTACTCTACCAAATAATAGAGTACATCAAAGAATAGGCAATTGAAACTATTTTACAATAATTAAAAGTTTTGAAGTAGCCCAAAGCAAAAATATTGTAAAAGAAATACAACTAGTTGCATAGTGAAGAACTAAATGATCTGATATAACTTTACCACAAGCCAGATTTGCAGAATAATAATGGTTTACACTGATGAATAATAAAGACCAGATTTTCAAAGCAAGTTTCTTAATACCTAAACATTTCTTCAATATTGTAGAAGGTGGTTAGAATCAGATGTGAGGTAAAAAAGAAAGAAAGAAAGAGAGAGAGAAAGAGAGAGAGAGAGAGAGAGAGAGAGAGAGAGAGATGAGGGCACTGCAGAATTTTAGCGGATTTAAGATAGCCTCAGGAATTATTCTAAAGGTGGTCAAATTAACATAATGTATATGACATTTTGAAATGCCTTATTGTTTAAGGATCTGAAGACTAGAGGCTGCCTCCTTTTGCTGGGAAAAATCAGATTTGATTATCTTAATGGCGATGAAATAGGAATTTCAGGACCCCGAGATGCAGAGACCTGCCAAAGTATTTCTTTGGCCCTTTATTTTATAGCAAATCTAATGAATAGCAATATGAACATATGTTATATAGTTTCCTAGTATCTCCCAGAGCATTTTCAACACTGTTACTTATGCAAGAATCAGACTCAGACATAGATATAAAAACAATTTTTTTAAAAATTGGTAGTTTCTTTTCTATAGACATCCTGAGGATTAACTTATGGCAGAACTATAAGATTCCACGTGTTGACTATGTGTTAGCAATTTTAAAATATATTTTAATTGATGTATATTAATGTATTCACATGCCAGCAGCATTCATATAAAAACAGGCTGTTACTAAATTGTTTTCTTTCATTATATAAGCTGCAAATATTTTATTTTTAACTTATGCCTTTTGGCAAAAAGGCTACGATGATTTCAAGTATGTTTTTTCCATCTAACCATTATGTATTAATTTGAATCCTATGAAATTTCCAATTTTGTAGGTCAAAAATGTTCAAACATATGTCATTTCTTATCGTTTGATTTACTGTAGTAAGAAAGGAACAAGTAGGCACTAAAGAAAGAGACTGGGGAGACTCAAGGGGGCTCTGGAGTAGGGTTTTGTGAGAAAGAAAAACTAAATTCATGAGTTCAGTCCAACTAAAAGTCCCTACCTCCTCCTTAACCCTTACTTTCAAAAATGCACTCAGCCCATTGTTTTCCCCTTGACCAAAATAAGGGTAGAGGAGGAAGTGCATCAGAATAAACAGACGCAGATTTATGGCAAGGAAATCACATTTTCCCCTCCATAAAAGATTTTCCCTCCTGGGGAATATTTTCTGCAGAGGCAATAACTACACTTTTATCTGAGTTGCCAAAGTAGGTTAGATGCTGGGGATACAACAATTAGCAAGCTGTGGCCTTTGCCCTCAAAAGTCTTGCTCTAAGCAAAATAGCATGGATAAAGGGAGGCAGTTGGAGAAAGAAGGGAAGAGCTGACTAAATGAGAATTCCATCGCCTGGCACAGTGCCTGGAAACAGCAGGCATGCATACCATGTTGACTGAGTGAATAATTGGTCTGAGTGCTATATTGGTCTATAAATATAGTGTGTGATCACAGTGGAGGAAGTAATTAATTTTTTCTTGAGGGGTGGTCTTAATTAGTTTTTATATTTAATTACATACGGTGTCATGTCTACATAATTTATATTGTCTTTAATTTCCGTTTTAATATTTTTTTTTTGTTTTTTCCTCAAAACACCGCTTCGCTGAGGCAGCTGTTTTATTCTCTCGCAGCATTTAGCATAGTGCTGAGCAGATAGCAGGTGATCAGTAAATGCTTGCTGATGCTACCATTCCCTAGTTCTGCTTCGGCTTTCGGTGCAGCTGTCTCCTCTCCCGCTACGTGGGCCTAATGTCCCTTTAGAGAAGCATGTGACTCAAGAGCAAATAAGTCACAGCCATATTCAGGAGTGAGAGTGATGTTCAGTGGAGAAGGCCAAGTAACAGGGCCTCTACTCCTCGCTGCAGCCTATGTCCCTGTAGACAGCAAGGATATTCAGGGTGTATGGAAAATAATACAATAATCTATAATAATAAAGGCATAATATGCTAATTAGACCAGACGTCCTTCCGGATGACCTTCCGGACAAAGCTGGGGCTGCGAGGGAAGCCCGGTTTCTGGGTACCAGAGGGAAGCTGGTGCCGGCAGCCGGGTGAAGGAAGGCCTACTCTTGCACAAATTTCGTGTACCAGGCCTCTAGTCCTATATAATAAAAGGCTAATATGCAAATCGACCAAACGGTGGAACAACCGGTCGCTATGACACGCACTGACTACCAGGGAGCAGACGCTCAACGCAGGAGCTGCCCCCTGGTGGTCAGTGCACTTCCATAGGGGGAGTGTTGCTCAGCCAGAGTCCGGGCTCATAGCTGGCGAGTGCTCCACAGCAGCACTAAGGATGTCCAACTGACAGCTTAGGCCCAGTCGGACATCCCCTGAGGGCTCCCAGACTGCGAGAGGGCACAGGTCAGGCTGAGGGACCCCCTACCCGGAATGCACGAATTTTGTGCACCGGGCCTCTAGTTAGTAAATAATAATACAAGAATAAACTCTGTGTTTCATGTACTCACAAATAAAAGTCTACTTTTGCCTCACGCTGTATGTACGTAGAGAGGAAGGCCAAGTAGAGTACAGGTTGGGGGCAAGCCTTCAAGGTGGAAAGCTCAATTGCTTGGTCCTCCATACACCAGCTATGTGAGCTTAGGGAAGTGACTTAACCTCTCTGATCTAAAATTAATTTATTTGATGAGGATAATAGTACTTGCCTTGTATAGTTACTTGAAGATTAAGTATAAGGTTTATAAAATGCATAGCACAGTTCTAGGTACACAGTTATAAAAATGTCAGCCAGAAGTAATCATGTGTGAAGTAAGATTATACAGTTATATCTAGCAGACTCTTTCTTACTCTCTGTAATACACACATTTCACATATTCTAACAATTCATATTGTATTTTACAATGCTTCCCAAAAAGGTCATGCATTTTATTTGTGACTAAATGTAAGTAATGCCTCTCCTATTCTGTAAGTATTTTGTCTGGCCCCAGGAGGATTAAGAACTACCTACTTTATTAACATAGACTAAAAATATATTTTCTATTCAGTCTTTAAGTGATTGCTTCACAATCTTTGCCAAACATTGCACTAATAGGGGAGTCTAAAAAATTCCAAGGTCTGGCTGCCACCTTTAGACATGGAGATTATTTAAAAGCTCCTGAGAGACCCTAATGGATAGCCAAGTTTAGGAACCATTTACATAAAAAATTGAGACAGAGACACATTAAAAGGACTAGTGATCATAGGTTCTATAAGAAAAAAAAAAATTGGCTAACAGATAAGTCACTTGATTCCAATTGTGTTTTTTTTTTAACAGAAACCATATGTTTTCAATTTGTTTGAAGATAATACAGATATTTCTGTCCTTCTAGGCTCCTTAGCTTCTAAAATGTATAAAAACTTACTACTGCCCTAGCTGGTTTGGCTCAGTGAATAGTGCGTTGGCCTGTGGACTGAAGGGTCCCGGTTTGATTCCAGTCAAGGGCACATGTCTGGGTTGTGGGCTTGATCCCCAGTGGGGGCTGTGCGGGAGGCGATTGATCAATGATTCTCATTATTGATGTTTCTGTCTCTCTCTCCCTCTCCCTTCCTCTCTGAAATCAATAAAAAATATATATTAAAAACAAAAACAAACAAACAAAAAAACAACAACTAACTACTGCCCTGGCAGGTGTGGCTCAGTTGGTTGGTGTCACCCCATGCACCAAAGGGTTGCAAGTTCAATTCCTGGTCAGGGCACTTGCAGGATTGATCCCCAGTGGGAGGCATGCAGGAGGCAGCAGATTGATATTCTGCTATCACATTGATATTTCTCTCTCTCTCTCTCTCTCTCTCTCTCTCTCTCTCTCTTTCTCTCTCCCTCCCTCTCTCTCTCAAAATCAATAATAGCATATTTTAAAAAAACCTCACCACTGGCAGCATACAGAAGTTATTCTGAGGATGGGCAAAATTTCTCATCAAGACTAATGACTTCAAGATTGATTTTAAAAAATCTTGAGAAATGGTAAAGTGAATCTTCCTCCACAATTTCAAATAGGGCCTAAAGATTTTATATTACCTTGGTAGTTTGCCTAAACATTAAGGCAAACAATGTACATTACCTTCTATTTGTTGTAACTTTTTTCTTCTAAAAATAAAAGCTGTCTGCTACAAAATGAGTTACTATTCATCTAGCACTTATCACATGCCAGGGTATTCTTCAAATCTTACATCAAAATTGCCACAGTCCTACAAAGTAGGAATTGGAATTTCCATTTTAGAGATGGGACGCCTTTCAGTAAATTGCTTGAGGCCACACAACTAGGAAGCCCTCAGCGAAAATCTAGACCCTTTGTGTGGTGTTAACAGAGCCTGCGCCTTTTCAGCACAGGTGTACAAGCAGCACGTGCAGGCCACCCACAGACCCAGAGCCCCCCCTTTGTATTTGCAACTGAACAGTTTGATTCTATTTGAGGTACAGTGAGAGGATCGGTCTCTGTGGGGGAAGCCAGGCAAAGTCCAGGAGAATTTCCCCGGCGACACTCAGGTGACCTGGAACTGCATCCCACCTTCTGGATGGCCTTGAGTCTGACCCTAACCCTGCCCTCATGAAAAATTCACAGAAAATAACTTTATGAAATTCTTCTTGTTCTTGCAGTCCTTTCCATGGGGAAGATGGCGAAGATGTTCAGTTTCATCCTTGTTACCACTGCTCTGGTAACTGGCAAGGCAAGCTGGGTAAGCTCATAAAAAGACTATTGTTGTGTCTGTAATGCCTGCTTTGACCTGCATGTTATTTTATTTTGCAGAAAATCGATAGTAAGTTGTCAGCGTGAAGAACTTAACTAAAGGGTGGAAATGAAGGTTTGTGGCAGCACCTGCCACATAATACTATAAGTACTTACCACATGCTTTAAAATTTTTTGAAGTAAAAAATCAGTAATGAGCTCTAACCGGTTTGGCTCAGTGGATAGAGCGTCGGCCTGTAGACTGAAGGGTCCCAGGTTCGGTTCCGGTCAAGGGCATGTACCTTGGTTGTGGGCACATCCCCAGTGGGGGGTGTGCAGGAGGCAGCTGATCGATGTTTCTCTCTCATCGATGTTTCTAACTATCCCTCTCCTTTTCTCTCTGTAAAAAAATCAATAAAATACATTTTTTTAAAAATCAGTATTGACAACAAATAAGTAAACTCTTTTTTAATTTACTGGGGTTATTTAGGTGATTACCTAACATTAGGAATTTAAAACTGTCCATTAAAATGGACCCTGAGCTTTCTACTGTTGAACACTATTAGTATAAGCTAGACTGATTATTTGAAAGTAATTACAATGAACTCATGCCTTCCTCCATTCACGAGTAAAAAGGTAAAAATACTCATTTACTCACAGTTCTGGGAGAAAGGAAACTCCTAGGTTTTAAATAAGCTTACTAACACTGTATGTCCAGTCTCATAAACATTGAACAGATTGAACATACTTGCCCTGTAATCCCTTCAGTTATTTTTAAGTTGCATAGTCCACTGCATTTAACAAGATTACAACCAATTTTCCACTATTAGAAAGCAACATGGAATTCCAGACACCATCAAATGTCTTTGCTGTTCATTTTTTTTAGACAGGTGTGACTCAGGGGGCTAAGAGGATAAACTAAAGAGAGTAAACCAAGAACAAATAAGAAATAATCCTAGAGAAATAGCTGGGAGAGAGTCAGTACTTGGGCCAGGAAATTGGAGGGGGGGGGGGGAGGTCTCTACTTCCCCTTCTCCATTCTCTTGTGATGTAACCTTCAGTGGTGAGGTACACTTCTGTATTTACATCATAATCCTCCATAGGAAAGTGGTGTACCTCTTTCCTTTGTCCCGAAGAGGCTATCAAATTGTGCTGTTCTCACTGCCTAGCAGAGGGCCTGGAACGCAGTAGGGCCTTTTGTATTTATGGAATGAATACAAGGTAGCCCATAAAGACAGGGACAGGAAGTGATGCAAATGTAAATTGGGAAATATATCTGACTATAAACAAATGCTCACTTTAGAAATTAATGTATATATAAAAGTAGTGTGAAGCACTTACACATTAAAATTGATAATTTCTCAGAAGTGAACATTTGCATGTACCACAGGAGATCATGACATTGGCTGCAAATAGAGAAGTCAAGGTAAAAATGGCAAAAATTTGTCTTTTGTCCTTTTTTTTCCCACTCCCCCTTAGTACCCCTCCCAGCATCGAGCACTCATGAGCTTTATTGCAGCTTCCTGGCCTCAGTCCCTCTTCCCAGGAAACCCAGCTCTGCAAAGCCTCCTTCCCCATTCACCCACCACACTGGCTTTCTCTTTGGAGGGTTTGCTCAGTCAGATGCCACTTTAGAAAGAAGCTAATAAACCCTCTCACAGGCAATATTCTTGGGTTATTTGCCTTTTCAGAGAAGATAAATGACTGAACTGGAAGGCGCAGGCTCCTCCCATCCCTTTTTAAAGTGATTGAGGAAAAAACGATAAGTAAGCCAAAAGTTAAAGTGGACCCAGTAGAATTTTCAGCAACAGGTCAATGGGTGAGATATTCAAGAATATCAGAGTCTAAATTAAGCATTCTTTATAAAGGTGACCATATGTCTAAGATCATAAACATTCAATTATAGTTTTAAAACATATTAATATCAAAAGATCATTCAAAAGCCTCATTTATTTCACTTGTGAGAAGGCACTGAGTGTCATGTAGAGAGTGAGAATAGAAACCTTGAGCTGGATTTAAATCTTGACTTCTCTCGCCCACTGGGAATTCCTGAGCAAGTTTCCTCATCAGGATTGAACCCATTCCCACCGCATGGAACGTTATGAGGGTCAAATGAGACAGTGACTCTAAAATTCTTAGCGTAATCATCAGATTATTTTATAACATTTTTTAGTTCAAGCACGTTAGCATAAGCCATGACTTCTTATCCTTCAAATAACTAATAGTATTAGAAGTTTTAACGACTTCCTGGTTGGAATAATATTCTGAAATGGGAGTTGGGAACAAAATTGAATCATTAATTTATCCAACTTACCAGGAGCATTTATTTTCCATGAGAACAACATGCACGTTACTTTGCAGGCTCTTGAGAACTGTCTCCAGGAGCAGGCGCGTCTCAGAGCCCAGGTGCACCTGCTTGAGACCCGGGTCAAACAACAACAGGTCAAGATCGCGCAGCTTTTGCACGAGAACGAAATCCAGTTCCTGGACGAAGGAGAGGAGAGCAGTGTCATTGACCTTGGAGGCAAGAGGCAATATGCAGGTCAGAATCTATTTTTCTTTAGTGTTTCAGTAACTTATATAAACCCATATGCAATGATGATGCTAATCACTTGATCACTTCAGGTTTTGCTAAAAAGCTTTTTTATTCCAGTAACCAGCAACATAAAGCATTATATCAAATTTAAATGTCTTCCACCACATTTTATCCTTTTTTCTCTGTTATCTCTGCAGGGGACATTTAATATCAATGCTCAATATCTGAGGGTTTCTATAGTTTAATAAGAGATCAAGACAACAGATTGTTAAAATATCAGTTTGCAAAACCTTACAATTGAGCTTTGTGGGGTTTTTAAAAATATATTTTTATTGATTTTACAGAGAGGAAGGGAGAGAGTTACAAACATCAATCAGCTGCCTCCTGCATGCCCCCTACTGGGGATCCAGCCCGCAAGGTACATGCCCTTGACTGGAATCGAACCCAGGACTCCAGTCTATGGGCCAATGCTCTATCCACTGAGCAAAACCGGTTAGGGCGAGCTTTGTTTTTATTTGTGTATCTTTTCTTGGTACATTTACACAGTTTTTCCTTCTGAAACTCTGGTGTGCCCTAGGGAAATAAGTAAGGTAATAGAATAAAAGTTTAGAAAAGGAAAAGGAATGAAAATTATTTAGGAAAATAAAAGAGTTGTTTTATGTGTATATTTTATAGTTTGGTGACTTTCCTTTTCATGAGGCCAGTATTTCCCCCTAGAAGCAGCACTGAACATATCAGTGTTACCTACAGAAAACTACTCACCTGATTTCCTCCAGCATCTTTTAAAGTAAACAAGCAGTGGTTGTAAGATCTTCCTGGGCTATTTGGGTCAATCATTGTGGAGGACAGAAATGATTCACAGAGAAGGGGATCACCAGAACGGTCAGAAGGCCATTTGATTGATGACCTTGCCTCATGGACTGAATTCTGTCCCCTACCTCCCAATCTTCACATTGAAGCCCTAACCCCAGCACGATGAATGTGACTATATTTGGAGTCAGGGCCTTTAAGGAGGTGATGAAGTTAAAATGAGGCCAGTAGGATGGGCCCTAATTCAATCTGACTAGTGTCCTTATAAGAAGAGGAAATTTGGACACACAGGGAGATACTGAGGCTATAGGTGCACAGGAGAAAGACCACAGAAAGATAGAACAAGAAAGCAGACATCTGTTAGCCAAGGAGAGAGGGTTCAGAAGAAACCAAACATACTGACACCTTAATCTTGAACTTCCATGCTCCACTACTGTGGGCAAATAAATTTCTGTTGTTTAAGCTTCCCAATCTGTGGTATTTTATTATGGCAAGTTAACACGCCTTGCATTGCCTTAGATATCAGCTTCTGGACCAGAAAGGTAACAATCTTTATAAAGAAAGGTAACTAGAAGTGCCTTTAGTCAGAACTCCCAAGGACTGTGAAACCAGGCAGGCAGCCCATAAAATTAGCATGTTTTGGGGAAGCTGACTCTGATGAAGAAAGCCTAGAAGGATCTTTGTTGTCAGAGAATCTTCCTAGAGGACCAGCCTGGATCTGCCCTCCCTGGATGTCCCTGCTCTTAGTCACCCAAACACATATTAACCATCTATTTTGAAACTAGGGTTGTCCTGCCTATTGTTTGAAGACTGGATTGCAGCCCTGCTAGCAGGATGTCCTCAGGCGAGTTATTTAACTCCCCCATGCCTCAATTTTCTCAGCTGTAAAATGAGGGTAATAATGGCTGCTAGTTTATAGGATTATTGTGAGGATTAAATGAATGAAAGCATTGAGAACTGTGCCTGCCACACAGTAAGTGCTCACGGTATAGCTATCATTTTAAAAAATATTTCAAAGGTAAATTTGTGTTACACAAGAAACTGTGTATAAAACTGGGAGGGGTCCTGACAAAAATGAGCAGATCTTTGTATCGTATCTATCTCTATCCTGTCCTAATTTCCTAGGGGAGGATGGATGTAAAGTCCTTGCCATTAAAATTCTTTTTTTTTAAAAATATATTTTTATTGATTTCAGAGAGGAAGGGAGAGGGGGAGAGAGATAGAAACATCAATGATGAGAGAGAATCATGGATCAGCTGCCTCCTGCACGCCCCTCACTGGGGATGGAGCCTGCAACCCAGGCATGTGCCCTTGACTGGCAGTCGAACTCAGGGCCCTTCCTTCCACAGGCTAACGCTCTATCCACTGAGCAAAACTGGCTAAGGCTGCCATTTAAATTTGATGCAACTTCCCACATGCCCTTGAATTTGCTGCTGTCACCCTCAGCCCCTGTTGCTCTGTCTTTAGCCCCTAGATCAGAAAAGGGATCAGGGCTGGGGGAGGGGGTTAGAGGAAGCAGTGATGAAAACCCCAAGTGCGTGATCAAAACTAGAGAAAAGAGGAAAATGAGAATGGTGCAAGAAAGAGAGAGAGAGAAGAGCCCAACCAGTGTGGCTTGGTGGTTGAGCATTGACCTATGAACCAGGAGGTCATGGTTTGATTCCAGGTCAGGGCACATGCCCGGGTTACGGGCTCGATCCCCAGTAGGGGGCGTGCAGGAGGCAGCTGATCAATGATTCTCTCTCATCATTGATGTTTCTCTCTCTCCCTCTCCCTTTCTCTCTGAAGTCAATAAAAATATATATATTTTAAAAAAGAATACCTGTTTATTTGTTGTAAAGATTAAATGAGTTAATGTACATGCACGTGATTACAAAAGCATTTAGCATTTAGCTCAATGAATGTCAGCTATCTTGCTATTAGAGAAATCCCCTCTTATCCTCAGGAAATATGTTCCAAGACACCCTGTGGTTGCCTGAATCAACAGATAGTGCCAAACCCTATACATACTATATTTTTTCTATTCATACATATCTCTTTACTTAAGGAGGCAGTTTACAGCTTCTATTTGGCACATCCACATGGCCAATAACACTATTTAGATGTTGGGGTTGTTATCACTGAAATAAGGGTGACAAACACAAGCACTGCGATACCAAGACAGTCAATGTGATCACAGAGACGGCCACTAAGTGACTAACAGGTGGGGAGTGTCTACAGTGTGGACACCTGGACAAAGGGATGAGTCACATCCCAGGCGGCACGTAGTGGGACTCAGAGATTTCATCACACGACTCAGGATGGCACACACCGGTAACTGAAATGGCGTAAAGCAAAACCGTGGATAAGGGGGGAGCTACTGTATATGCTCTCTCCCTGGTTTTCAGAAGAGAGAGCCCACTCACCCGACCCTACAAGAGTACTACTGCACTCTCCCAGGAACCATAGGAGGTCCTCCTCTTATATTTCCTTCTTTTTTAAAAAAATATATTTTTATTGATTTCAGAGAGGAAGAGAGAGGGAGAGAGAGATAGAAACATCAATGATAAGAGAGAATCATTGATTGGTTGTCTCCTGCACCCTCCCTACTGGGATCGAGCCTGCAACCCAGGCACGTGCCCTTGACTGGAATCTAACCCGGGACCCTTCAGTCCACAGGCCGACGCTCTATCCACTGAGCCAGACCAGCTAGGGCTCTTGTGGTTCCTTCTTATATCGCCTGGCTGAGAATGGCAGTGGGAGAGCCAGTTCTGGCATTTCCCAACATGCCCGCTGAAGGGCCTCTTGCTGGCCTTTTTTTGTTGCTGTTAATCCTCACCAGAGGATATTTTTTCCATTGATTCCTAGAGTGGAGGGGAAGGAGGAGAAAGAAATGGAAGGGAGGGAGGAAGGAGAAAGAGAAAAAGAGAGAAACATCTAGTGAGAACATCAATTAATTGCCTCCCACATGTGCCCCCACCAGGGCTGGGAAACCTGAAACTGAGGTACATGCCCTTGACTGGGAACCGGGAATCAAACCCGAGACCCTTCTGTCAACAGGCCAGTGCTCCAACCAGTGAGGCAAACCGGCCAGGGCTTGCTGGCCTTTCTTGATGCCTGTAGTTCTCGGCTTTCAGCTCAGCCTACATTCTGGGACCAGAGGAAGAGCCCATTTGGCAGGTTGTCATGTTCCTTTATGAAAAGCTTAAACATTCAGACTTCCAACATGGTTTGTTTTCTGCATGGTCAAGGGAAGTATTCACCTCGCCCAGTTTAAGGCAGTGCTTGTCAAATGGGGCAGGAAACCTTGGCCTCACTCTGGTATTATGTAAGTTTCCAAAAATCCCATGAACACAGAGCTCTTTAACCCTGACCTTCTCCTGCCTATTCTCCAGGGGGGTTGAGTAGCTCAAAACATTTTGAAAATTATAGTTTTAGTTCATATTGAAAACCCTACCCAGTTAGTGTGTAAGTCACATTTCCCCAAGGCAGGCTCCTATCTTATTTGTTATAATCAATTTTGCTACAGGCGCATACGCCATCTATGTTGGGTGTTGTTCTGTGCTGTTTTTTCCCCTGCTTGAAAGCTTTCCTCTGGATCTTAAGTTGTAGTTGACATTTTCCTCTGGGAAGAAGAAATTTTTTGAAAAACACACAAACTCACACTTGGCATAAAATAAAAACAAATAGGAAATGTTGGCTGAAAACTCCATATTCACAAAGTTTTCCAGATGCAAACGTTATAGCTAATTATTTCCAGATTTGCCCGGAAAATAGTCTGAACCTTATGAGACTTTACTATTCAGCATTTTGGTAGGAGGTTAAATGTAAGCAAAAAGCTTTCTTAACAAGGAAAGTTAAAGAACTTCCTTCTTTAATGAAAAGTGGCCTACAATATATTTGACCACAAGATGTAAGCTTTTGAACAAACATTGAACTAATTTTAGGTAATTATTTCCCTATGTTTTACTCTTGTTTGATTGACAAAACAGGATATTTCTTTATAATTCAGGAGTATCAAGAACACTTGTGTTTCTGAATCTCAAAAATAAATATGTGAACAAAGCTTAAATCATTACAAAGATGATCATCTCACCAAAGCAATAGTGTGTGATTGGTTTCGACTTGGGGAGGGCTTTAGAAAGTGACCAAGTTTCTTTGTTTCCTTTCTCTCCTGATTCCTATTGCCTATTTAATCTATTTAAAGTGGAATATATTTTGTTAGCAGCAAAGCAGAGTTGTAGATAGTTTGGTGTCAAAACAACGAAAATGAAGAAAAAACTTAAAAGTGTGCTGAAAGGATAGAATTATCCAATCAGGAAGATAAAATGTTTTTTAAAATATAGGAAATTAACAAAATAGTAAGAGTAAAATTTGAAAGTTAGTGATGTCATATTATAGTCTTTATTTAAAAGTCTGTGAATGAATATTCTTGAAACTATCTCTGTATAGTAACCAATACTTCACCTTAAAACATTGCTTCCTGGGCATCTAAACCAAAGCTTAGTTCGTATTTGCCATATTCTTTAAGTCTGCACAGATCAGCCTAAATGAGACCCAATGATATTCACTTGTTTCACCCTCAAGTGGTTTAAGAAACTGGAATCACTTTTTAGTGACAAACTGGTAGCTATATTTGCTTCAATGGTCAAAGAAATACCCTGGCTAAAAAAGAATCCTGAGATAAGAATAGTAGAAACTTTCGGTTTTCAGCAAAAATATCTAAGAATACATGGACTATTAGAAATGTCAGTGATTTAGTAAAACATCTAATGAGACTGGAAGGTGGTAAGAATCTAACAAGATTATGATTTTAGCCCCGAAAGTGTGGCTCAGCGGTTGAGCATCAACCCAGGAATCAAGAGGTCGGCACATGCCCAGGTTTCAGGCTTGATCCCCAATGGAGGGCGTGCAGGAGGCAACCCATCCATGATGTTCCTCTCTCATCAATGTTTCTCTCTTTCTGTCCCTTTCCCTTCCTCTCTCTCTGAAAATCAATTAAAACATATTTTTTAAAAAGATATATTTTGAGTTCATTTCCAAATTTTTCTGAATGATTTGCAATGCTCTAAGTCAAGATAACCCATATGACTTGTTTGGTGTTATAGTTCTACTTTTCATTTTAGCTTCAGAGGAGAGATAAGTTCCACTATTCTGTCTGATAAATCTGTAAGTTCCACTTAAATAAACTGTAATCAACTGAACACATATCATTTAAAAAATTGTGTTCCACAAAAATTAGAAATGAAAAAGCAGATCCCTATTTCACTGCTCTTTTTGTTTAATGATCATATCAGGGAGTCAGAGGATAATTAAATACTAGAAAAAAGAAATGCTTTCCTAATGTACAAGATGCAATTTTAAAAAGCTGATTATCTATGCCATGTGTTTATCTATCTCCATTAGTACTGAGTAATCTCATTCAGAGGCGCCCTTTATTTTTTATTTTTTTTAAAAGACACATAACAAATGTTACATTACCTTGTTTTGCAAACAGATTGTTCAGAAATTTTCAATGATGGTTCTAAGCTCAGTGGATTTTACAAAATCAAACCTCTCCAGAGCCCAGCAGAATTCTCTGTTTACTGTGACATGTCTGATGGAGGAGGATGGACTGTGATTCAGAGACGATCTGATGGCAGTGAGAACTTTAACAGGTGTGCTAATTAGGACATAAGGGTTTGTTTGGAGTAGCACATGTGAGATTTATAAGTAAGCCTTTTTCTCCTGTCCTAAACTCTACTAATTAGACAGACTCTCACTCTCTTTAAGTAAGAATACTGAAAGTGCACTAACAAATCAAGGAAATACTGGATGTGAGAGCAGCAGCAAGGGTGTGTGGGCACCTTGGGTACTGCAAAGGTCTATTTGGATTTTGCTAAAATCAGCTTTCACTTTCAATTTTGTAGAGACTGGAATGACTACGAAAATGGCTTTGGAAATTTTGTCCAAAAAAATGGTGAATATTGGCTGGGTAATAAAAATCTTCACTTATTAACCACACAAGGTAAGATTTGCCTAGTATATTCATTGGAAATACAATAAAAACAACACTAAAATGTTTTTCACTAAATCATAGACAATAGAACTAATTTGCAGATGGCAATGGTCTCTTTGGGGCAATAATTCCCTTTCTAAAATGTGGCTGTTTCTCTAAGATATAGAGAAAAAGAAACTAGGCCAACGCTCTATGCACTGAGCAAAACTGGCTAGGGCCATGAAATTTTTTAAACCTCAGTAAGTCAATGTCATGTAATACAATAAAAAAGAAACCACTACGATTTTTTGTTGTTTTTTTCTAGGAGACTACACTTTAAAAATCGACCTTGCAGATTTTGAAAGAAATAGCCGTTATGCCCAATACAAAAATTTCAGAGTTGGAGATGAAAAGGTACTAAAATGTTCAAATAACTAATACCACCAATTAATGCATAACACATACAAGATGAACCCCTGAAGTCAATGGAAACAAACACATACCAATAGAATTCTTTTGTTTATTACATAAATCTACTTTTTAAATAGTGACAACTGACAGTAGAAATTGCTTCTGTTCCTTCAGAATTCCTATGAGTTGAATATTGGGGAATATTCTGGAACAGCAGGAGACGCGCTTGCAGTGAGATTTCATCCTGAGGTGCAATGGTGGGGTAGTCACCAAAGAATGAAATTCAGCACATGGGACAGAGATCATGACAACTACGAAGGCAACTGTGCGGAGGAAGATCAGTCCGGCTGGTGGTTTAACAGGTTTGACGTCTTATAAACATAGGTGTAATGGCGTTGATGATATCTCACTGTGGGGCAATAATTATATCTGTATGAGGTCATGTTGGTCTTCTTTGTAATACTGGTATTATTAAGTAATCATCTTTATTAGAATTCTTCATCGATGAAGTATTTTTGAGGATTCGTTCATTGTGTATGTTAATAAAGCATGAAAGATATGTCTTAGAAATAAATCAAATTACTGCTTTTACAAAGATTGTATGTGCCTGACTGGTGTGGCTCTGTGGTTGAGCATCAACCTATGAACCAAGAGATCATGGTCAAGGGCACATGCCCAGGTTGCTGGCTTGATCCCCAGTATGAGGCGAGCAGGAGGCAGCTGATCAATGCTTCTCTCTCATCATTGATGTTTCTATCTCCCTCTCCCTCTCCATTCCTCTCTGAAATCAATTTTAAAAAAAATTGTTAGCAACCTGATTTATGGGTTTGTTATCATAAACAGTAGGCCACAAATTGAAGAAAGTAGGCATGAAGAAAAAGAAAGTATTTATATATTGGAAAAAAATTTTCAGGCCTTTTAGTAACCAAGTAGCTCTTCACCTTCCCTTCTCATAGGAGATGGCCATGCTATTGTTGTAAATTTTTCTGTGTAATAATACTTTTCAATTACTGTGACTTTCATTAAAATCATTGAACCCAAGTTCCTCCCAATACAGAAATTTCCTCTACCATATTCCTGAAACCTAATTCCACTCTCTGATGGAATACTGCAATGTTACTTAATCAGCAAGCTCACTCCATTATTGATTGTATTAAGTTTTTGTTTTTATTAACCTGACATCTGCCTTCTTATACTTTGCCAGTTTTTTCCTCAGTAGCTAAAAAGTAATTGTAATTCCTTTTCAACGTAAGTCTTCAGGCTCTGGCTGAGATGGTATTCACTGTATGCTGCCATATTTTCTCTTCTCTAGGCCAGATATCCCCAATTCTTTTAACTCTTCTCCACCCAAAGTGGTTTCAAGACAGCTCCCTGTGTTGTAATCACATGTTCAAGGCAGGCATGGGAACTTCATACAACCATCCTTAAAATAAGCTGATGGGCCTGATCTGCAAAGCAGATGTGCTCAACCTGTTAGGCAGTACACCAGCTTTGAACATCTTTTCTCTTTAGAAGAACAGGGGCCACCTCACAATATCTGGACATTTAAACTTTCCATTATAGTATTGTGCGTCATTATTTCTGAAATGTCAGATTGTCCATGTAATCAAGGACAAGTTTCATAATCCACATTTTCCACATTTTTTATGTAAGCACTTTTAATAAAGCATTTAAGAATCATCTACCGTATAAAGTGGAGGTATACCAGATATATGTTAATTTTCCCTAAAACCAGGAGAGTCCTCATTATGAACATCTGCTACTGTGAGGTTTTAGAATTGTATAGTCTAGGGCAGTGGTCGGCAAACTGTGGCTCATGAGCCACATGCGGCTCTTTGGCCCCTTGAGTGTGGCTCTTCCTAAGCCATAGGAGTACCCTAATTAAGTTAATAACAATGTACCTACCTATATAGTTTAAGTTTAAAAAAATTTGGCTCTCAAAAGAAATTTCAATTGTACTGTTGATATTTGGCTCTATTGACTAATGAGTTTGCCTACCACTGGTCTAGGGGATACAGCTAGTTGTAGGTAGGGTCAAGTTGAATCTAAGCAGTTATAAAGCAGTATTTTCTCTGGATTTTGCTTTTCTAAGAGTTCAAATATATTTACTTTTTGATCATCTGTAAGGGAACTGACGCACATACACCAGTGAGAAGGGTCAGAGAGACAAAGTTATCTTTCCTACTTAGAGAATCAAAGTCAATGACAGTCTTTTCCCTAGCAATTTTCTTGTTCTTTTAGAAACCATCTTTGGTCACCTTCTCTTTCTCCTCCTTTTTCTTCCCCTGTCCTTGTAAGTTGTGTAAAACTTACCTATAATTTACAAATTGCAATCATCCCTTCATGTTTAGTTTTGAACAGAATTCCATATGCAGACATCAAAATTACATTGGTTAATATTAGCATAAGATCAAAACCAT
This sequence comes from Myotis brandtii, assembly GCF_000412655.1. Classification (NCBI taxonomy): domain Eukaryota; kingdom Metazoa; phylum Chordata; class Mammalia; order Chiroptera; family Vespertilionidae; genus Myotis; species Myotis brandtii. The sequence continues at coordinate 9,398,122 of NW_005356870.1, read as the reverse complement.
GTATCTGCTCAGTTGTTCGGCTTGTATTGTGTCTGAATGATGCTGGCAGACATGTGAACCTGGGCAAATGCATTATCTATCTGACTTTAAAGATAGGGTTCAGGGACGACAAAGGCAATTCAGTGGCTGGCCACCCAAGGAACCTGCATTATCCTTGGAGTCAGAGGAGATGATAAGGCTGTGCAGGTGGGAAATCAGAAAAGCTGGAGAAAAAGCCAATTATTCCAGAAGTTTAGTGTTACTTCTACTGTGCCTGCTACTACTGTAGTCTAACTTTATCAACCTCTTCCTCCTTATTATTTTTTTCTGTCACATAGTTTTTCTTTTATTTATTTACATTTAAATATATATGTTTTTATTGATTTCAGAGAGAGGAAGAGAGAGAGAGAGAGAGAGAGAGAGAAACATCAATGAGAGAGAAACATCGTTGTTTGGCTGCCTCCTTCACGCCCCCTACTGGGGATTGAGCCAGAAACCAGGTCATGTGCCCTGACCGGAATGGAACCAGTGACCTCTTGGTTCCTTTGTGGACCCTCAACCACTGAGGCATACTGGCCAGACTCCATGCAGCTTTAAAAACACAGTACCCTATTGACACTTCAAATTTAGCGTACTTTTTTTTATTAGTTCCATCTATTTAGATTAGGATGACTTTCAGGGTGGTCAGCAGTAGTGAATTACCAAATGGGTAAATGATCCAAGCCAACCACTTGTCATTTATGGGCAAATTATATGGTGTGTGTTTTTTTTAATTCAGTAAAACCATATAATTTGGGTGCTTTCCATAGATGTTAGAACTATTCTTTGTGAATGTTCTCTTTACATCCTATTGCCTGACATCTTTTCATTGGTTATATCAATAAAGAAATACACAGCAGTTCATTTCATAACACTGCATATACTCTTAGTTAGTCCATGCCAGGGACAAAATCTATATATATAAAAGCCAAGTGACCGGAACAACGGAACGACCGGTCGCTATGAGGCACACTTCAGTGGCCAACTGACCTGATCTGGCCATGATCGGCCCCCTCCCAACCTCCCCGGCCCCTCCCCTTGGCTGGCCCAGACCTGATTGGCCCCGGTCAGGGTGGGCCAGCTGGACCCCACCCGTGTATGAATTCGTGCACCGGGCCTCTAGTTTATAGATGTTAAAGGAAGAAGGGGAACTTTTTAAAATGCATGATAACCTAACCACTTTACCCAGATTGGAGCAATATATTAGAGTAAAAAATTAACTCAGCAACTTGGACAAATGATTATTGGTTGCTGGCTAGGAAAACTTTAAATTGTGAGTTTAGTCTTTGTTTTCTTATCCTTGAGGTTAAAATATTGATATGCTAGCGATTTTTAAAAGGGGAAGGAAAGAGTTGGAATTATGAAAGTGGTGTCTTGGCAGCAGATGGATAAATGTGTCAGTGCAAAGTATGGGGGGACGGGGAGCAGTGGTAGAGCACTCCGCCACACCTCGCTGCGCTAACCCACTGCCACTCTTGCCAAGGCTGAGGATCACAAAGGTAGGCCTTCGTTTGCTTGTTTTTCTTCTTTTGTTTAAAGGCTGTTAAGAACAGAAATGCTTCTTTATCAATATACTCACTCCAAGTGTCCTGGCTCGTATCCTCAGACATGTTATGGTTCTAAAATCTACCAGTTTTTTTAAAAAAAACCATCTGTTGTAAGAATATCTTGGCTTCTGAAAACTGATAAATATTTTCTTGTCTGAAATGGAAGAATTCATAAAGTTGTTTTTGATCATTTGCTAGCAAAATACTACAAGGGTGGCGGAATATTTTTCTGGTCTGATTGTTCTGTGTTTATGTTTTCTCCCACTAGGTGTCACTCTGCAAACCTGAATGGCTTATACTACCTGGGCCCCTATAGCAATAAAACGGACAATGGGGTTGTCTGGCACACCTGGCATGGATGGTGGTATTCTTTGAAATCCGTGGTTATGAAAATTAGGCCAAATGACTTTATTTCAAATATTGTTTAATCGCTCCCCCTGGGGTTTTACTTCTGCTATCATGTTGGTTTAAAGTGATTTGAAAAATAACAATTCTGAACTTATACACGTATGATGATGGTCATTGTTGTGTACTACTTTTCATTCTTACTTGTCTTTGTTACTTAATGTACAGAAATTTTATGTAATATTCACCAAATAAATGTAGATTATGTTAATATTGATTGCATTCCTGTGTAAAGAAGGATATGATGAGTTGAATACAAAATTTAAAGAGTTGAATAAAAAATAAAAAGCATAGACTATATGCCAACTTGAGAGATAACCCAAGCTTAAATACATACTAAATTAAGTATGAATGCAGTTGAATATATACATTAAAAAATCCAGCAAATAATGGATTACCAAATCAACTGCATGGACAATAAATATTATGAGTAGGGATTTGAACTCAGGTCTCTGACTACAAAGCTGGAAATCTTATAAACACAACCCAGGATCTTATAACTAGAAAACATATCTTATACTTTTAGGATGTTTATGTAGGTTATACTCTTCTTTCAGAAGCCTCGTTTATACCAATCCTGTGAAGTAATATTATCCCAATGAACAGAGCTGAGAATTTATGGATCTAAGGTTTTGTGACTGCTCAAAGTTACAAAGTTAGTAAGTAAGGGAACAAAGACTCACATCCAAGCCTTCTGATGTTAAATGAAATGTGTTGCCACCATGCTACAGGTTCTTCTGGCCAGAACGTGAATAGGTGAGGTAGAGAGAGAACCTTTAAAGTGAGAGTGAAAGCAAGACTAAGGGTAAGATATTCCCCCAAATATTAGAGTGCTGACAAGAATCAGGCACAGAGAATACAGTTAAAGCCCACATGAAGCTCAGGTGTTTTTAGTAAGACATACACTAACCATCCTATCTAATAATAGAGAAACATGGTAATTAGCTGTACCTCCGCTACCCTTCCCATTGGCTAATCAGGGCGATATGCAAATTAACTGCCAACCAAGATGG
>NW_005356870.1:9391698-9394228 GCF_000412655.1 Myotis brandtii | reverse complement strand
GTGCCACCCCCCCCTGATTGGCCCTGCTCTGTGGGTGATAGAGGGCGGCGCCTCAACCCCCTGATCCACCCTGCTCTGTGTGTGACAGGGGGTGCCCCAACTCCTCTATTGGCCCTGCTCTGTGAGTGATAGAGGGTGGCGCCCCAACCCCCTGATCTGCCCTGCTCTGTGTGTGACAGGGGGCGGTTCCCCAACCCCCTATCGGCCCTGCTCTGTGAGTGACAGGGGGGAGCTCCTCAACCCCCTGATCGGCCCTGCTCTGTGTGTGACAGGGTATGGAGCCACAACCCCCCTGATGGGCCCTGCTCTGTGCATGACAGGGTATGGATGCACCGGGCCTCTAGTCCTATATAATAAAAGGCTAATATGCAAATCGACCAAATGGCAGAATGACCGGTCGCTATGATGTGCACTGGCCACCAGGGGGCAGATGATCAATGAAGGAGCTGCCCCCTGATGGTCAGTGCACTTCCGCAGGGGGAGTGCCACTCAGCCAGAAGCCGGGTTCACGGCTGGTGAGTGCAGCGGCGGTGGCAGGAGCCTCTCCATGGGGAGCAGGCCTAAGCCATCAGTTGGACATCCCCTGAGGGCTCCCAGACTGTGAGAGGGTGCAGGCTGGGCTGAGGGACTCCCCCCACCCCAGTGCAAGAATTTTGTGCACCAGGCCTCTAGTATAGTCATAAAAATATAATTTTAAAAGCAGATAAAAAGGAAAAATATGTGCCTCAGACATGTATAGCAGGGGGCCTGCCCTGGTTTGGGGGAGAGGATCAGAAAAGCTTCCTGGGAGAACTAAACTTTTCAGCTGAGATTTTTTGTTGTTGTTGTTAATCCTCACCAGAGGGTATTTTTTTCCCATTGATATTTTAGAGAGAATGGAAGGGAGGGGTAGAGACACAGAGAGAAACATTGATGCGAGAGAGACACACCACATGTGCCCTGACCAGGGCCGGGGATAGAGTCTGCAACGAGGCACATGTCCTCGACCAGAATTGAACCTGCGACCCTTCAGTCCACAGGCCGATGCTCTAACCACTGAGAAAACCAACGAGGGTTCAGCTGACGTCTTTCAATTAGGTGGATGGTGGGGCCTAGGATTGTGTGGGATTTTTTTTAGGATTCTGTTTTTTTGTTTTGTTTTGTTTTTGTTTTTTAACAAGTTTCCAGATGATAGCAGAAGTTGCTGCTCTAGGGATCACACTTTGAAAATCAAGGATGTAGGGAACTGTAACCCTATGGGATAGTAATAGCTAACACAAGAATAAAAGGGCCCCTTGATACCAACACAACAAAAAGGGCCCCTTAATCAAATGAATTTAGGAGATGATTCATTAAACAAAATCCAACAGATTTCTCTTAAATATTTTCTCAGGTCCTTTAATATTCTAATGTGCATTCCCAAGTTCCAAGAGAGACGATAGTTAGAAGGGTGTTCAGTTGGGAGGTATAAATCACCTGATTTGGAAATGCAAACAAATGGGATTGTTCTTATGTAACAAGAACGCCGGAGGCAGGAGGCTGCTGCCCAGGATCAGGGCTCTGCAGTGTGGAAGCTGATATCGCTGCAGCTCACTTCGCCCTTCCTTCAAAATCACAAGTTGTCCACTGCAGTGCCTGCTTCCGGTCCATGGAAAAAGCAGGAAGAAGGGCAAAGGGTCAATGGACTTCAATTTCTGCCTTATTGGCCAAAATTGTGTCATGTGGTCACTCCATCTGGAAGTAAGATCAGGAGAGAGTATTCAGTTTTACAGTCTCTAGAATGTGCAGTGAGAGAATTCTTCCCCCGTGTTTCTGAACATTTGTTTTCTAAGGCAGTCTTGTGGGAATAGCGTTCTGTAGATCACACTTTGTGAAGGTATAAAGAATGGGGTACCAGTGACCATTTTAAATACAGGTATTATTTGCTCAAGTAGTAGCCTGAAAAACTCATACAATTAAGAGATCAAAAGAAGAAAAGCCTTTAAAGGTTAAAAAGAAAAAAAGTGAGTCTACAGAAAAGTGGGAGGGCAGCTAAACCAGCATAGTGTTACTTAAAGCTCCGTATAAGAGTTGTTCAATTCGGCAGGAATGATATGAAAATGTAAAGGCCATAAAAAGATGGAAGAGGAGGCGTTCTAATGAAAGAACGATGGATTTAGTGATCATGTAATTTGTATCCTTAGGTCTGTTTCAATGGACTAGTACAGAGAATAACCGGAGGCCAGGAAATACAAGCAGAGAGAGAACAGGGAGGTCACCTGAGAAGTTTAGATGTAAAAGAGGGAAATCTACTGCCTCACCTGAAGCCACAAATACCAGGAAGACCACAGTCTAAAATAAGTCCCTCTGAAATGTCATCATCAGGGAGTTACTTGTTGGGCTTCGTCACGTTTTAAAATGCAAATATGCTTTTACTTTCTATCAGCTGGTTATACATCAGGGTCCACAAACTCGAGTGTGTTCTCTTCAGTGCTCAGTCTATTAGAGACCCCGCCTCCCTGGGACAAGCTCCACCCACAGCACCTTCTGGAGCACACTGTGTGTAGGGGTG
>NW_005356870.1:9387651-9391664 GCF_000412655.1 Myotis brandtii | reverse complement strand
AGGGGCCTGTCATCCTGTCCGCTGAGAAGGGACCTGGTGAGGTTTGTGAGTTTGTGGCAGTGGCTGGGAAGGGGCGGTCATGTCCTGCATGGGGTGCGGATGAAGTGGTGTCCTAGAGCAGGACACGGGGCCCTTCCTGTGGGGACAGCCCGGGAATGGGCTGGCAACAGCCGAGGCCTGGGCTCCCCGTGGGGTCTTCCCTTGGTGCCTCAGGTCCAGCCCTCTGGCCCAGCTCCCTAGAAGAGTGATGGCGAACGTATGACACGCATGTCAGAGATGACACGAGAACTCATATTTTTGGTTGATTTTTCTTTGTTAAATGGCATTTACATATATAAAATAAATATCAAAAATATATGTCTTTGTTTTACACTATGGTTGCAAATATCAAAAAATTTCTATATGTGACACGGCACCAGAGTTAAGTTAGGGTTTTTCAAAATGCTGACACGCCGAGCTCAAAAGGTTCGCCATCTCTGCCCTAGAAGATGATCCTCTCATGGAGGGTCACAGGGGGCGCACCTGCCTCGGATTGGCTGTCTGACCCTTGCCTGGCACTGCCCTCTCTCCTCCATCCTTTTCCTCCCCTGGGAGCTGGGCTCCTAACCGCTCAGAGGGTCCCTTGAGAGGGCCCTGTGGGCATGTAGCGGGTGCATGTAGCGGGGGAGGGAGGAGACTGGTGACATGGGGGGACAGGGTTCAGGAGAGCCCTCCATTCTGACAAAGCTCAGTTTTTATCTATTTTACCTATTTACATCCCAGATAACACTTTGTGATTTTAAAAATCTGTTTGTGGGGAAGAAAGCGAAGTTGTTCTTCTCTGAAAGAAGGTTTAGACCTCTCCCTTTATTGTATAGGCCGAGAGATCGTCTGCATTTTCCAGGTATTTCTGGGGGAGGACTGACTTACTCCCTTGACTCATAGAGTCACAAGCATCATCACAGACCTAAGAGTGTCGGCGCTTCACTTAGAAAGCGGCCTTAGCACGGATGTGCACCTAGTAAAACCTAGTACAGCGGAGCCCACGGGGGGGCAGGCCCAAGACCAGCCGCAGCCTTGCCAGGAGGACAAAAGGCGGAATGAGGCTCTCAGTCGCAGCGAGCCGGCTTCTGCCCAGGGAGCAAATGACACAGGGCATTGTCTCCTGGACTCCTGGGTGTTGGCACCCGTTGCAGTTTCTAGGCCTTTCTAATGATAGACGTGCTATGAAACATTGCCTCCACCTGCACCTATAACCATAACAACATCCAGCACTTAACATTACCAAAGACCTTTCCAGCTGGAACTAATTAATTCCTACAATTTCAACCAGCTGGGAGATAGTATTATTATCCAGGTTTTATAGACACAGAACACTTCAAAAGAGGTTTCTCCAAAGTCAAATAGCAAGGGGAACGGGGCCAGAGTCTATCTTAGAAGGACTAGGTTTGTAAGTTCATTAGAAGACGTCGACCTTACACCGTTTGGATTTGGGGGTCATTTGAAGTTTTCCTTCAGGGGCCAAACAGATACCCCTTTGTCGGGTAGGAGCTGCCTCTCTGGTCCCCGCGGTGGCTCCTCTCCCAGAAGCCGTGATTACACCCTTCGGAATGATCGCGCACGTCATAATTCTTGGGAATACCAGGCAGTTCTGCAGCTCTTAACGGTGGCCAACATGTGCCAGCTGTTTCATCTCGTTTACTCTCCTCCTTTATTACACCTGCAGTGTCTCTTTTCGGTTGGGTGATGTGAGAACACAGGGCGCTTGAAATGTAAAATGAAACCACAGAGAAGTCGGCTGGTTACAAAGGCTTCTCTGACCTTTCCTGTTGACCAAACAAACTGAGATTCTTAGGAATCACACGCTCCTCAAAGAAGGCTCTTTAGAGATAATAACACTAGCTCTTTAACCACTAGTTGTGGGTTTTTTTTTAAATAGCCCCTGTTTCCCTAGTTATGAGAAAGTTAAATTTGAAACACTAAGTAGCTCAGTGGTGGAAAATCAACATAACTCCAGCAACTTTTGTCCTGTTCTGGAAGTTGTGGCTTCAGAGTGTTATAGCCTTGTGCATTTACTCATATTGAAGAGGCAGAAAATTGTATACTTAAAAAGTTAGTGCCCAGCCCGTGTGTCTCAGTGATAGAGCATAGGTAGACTCATGAACCAGGAGGTCATAGTTTGGTTCCCTGTCAGGGCACATGCACAGGTTATGAGCTCAATCCCCAGTAGGGGGGGCGTGCAGGATGCAGCCAATCAATGATCCTCTCTCCTCATTGATGTTTCTATCCCTGTCTCCCTCTCCCTTCTCTCTGAAATCAATAAAAACATATATATATATTTAAAAAAACAATATAAGGGATTTTAAAAGAGACTGAAAATTGTATACTTAAAAAATGTTTTTAAAAGTCAAAAGCTGATAGACATATGCAATGATTATGCAACGTAAAGCAATGTCAAATTAAAATGAAATATTAGCAAGAGTTCCATGTTGACTTGGAGACCAGGAGGGCCAGAGAGAGAATAACTCTGAAAACATTCACAATATGTAAGGAATTTGGTGAGTATGATTAAGAACTTTTTCTAAACAGGGATCTTTTGAAACTTAGGTTCAAGGAACATCTGCATATTGTTTGTGTCTAGTCAGCATGTAGTAGGATGTGTAACTCGGAGGAGCTCGAAGGAGTTTGGAAGGACAATCTGTTTTATTCTCAAGGCTATTTTTAATGTCAGCTCCACGTTGGAGGCCTGAGCCACTTAAGTTTTTAACAAGTTCCAGAAATAAATCTGATTCACCCAAAAGTTTAAAGATCCTTGGTGTTATTCCTCAACACTGTTCTCATTCAGAGAAGTTGAACAGTTTGACATAGTAGTTTTAACTCAAGGACAATCTTCCAGGATGAACCTTAATGTGATCGAGTTCAGACCTACATTCTCATACAGTTTTCTGAAACCCAGCAAGAAAAAAGCAAGGCAATGATGATTACAGCGCGCAGATGGCTCTCAGGTGCGCTCCCACAGTCTTCAGCCATCCCTGGAGGACCAGACGCCTGAGCAGGATGCTTGGACAGCTGGTGAGCTCTCCATATTCATTCCTTCGGTCAGAAAGCCTGATCATACGAGCTGCCAAGGGGGCATGAATGCCAGCTGCCTCCTTGCTTCATAATTTAGTAAAAGACTGACTTCTGGAGCTCGTTGGTCACTGTAGCTTTTAATAGGGAATGTTCATCAACGCTGAAGTTAGGGTGACAAACTGTAGACCATCTTCACCATCATTCAAAACTTCCTAAAAGAGTCTATTTAGAGATGAAAACTTTTCCATGCTGGAAGTAGGCCCAGAAAAAAAAAATTATTTTTATTTTTTGTAAAGTGTGTGGCAGTCTCCTTGGCCATTTTCAGTTGCTCCCTTTTTCCTATATCCATAAATAACTCCCGCCAAAACACAGTCTTCCACTCCAGGAGGTGACAAGTCTTCACTAAAAAATAATTTCTGAGTCAAAGAATGTTTTAAATAAAAACTTTTTAAATATTTAAAAATAAATATTGGTATATTTTACCTGAAAAATATGTTGTTCAAGTTTCCTAAAGTCAAAGGAAGAAATCATACTGGGAGGGGATCTGTGGTTGATGGAAACACATCCAGCAGTGGTGGGGAGAGGAAGACACCCTTGTTAGCACTGGCGTTTCTGAGTTTGGCAGGAAGGGATGACAGACCCGAGGCTCTTCATGGAAGGGCTGTGACCTGGGTCCTGTCGCCCTGGTAAGACACTGTGGCCACTGTTTGCAGGGCCACCTCCCTGCCTGCACAATGTGGGTTCCAACAGAGGAACTGCCTCTATCTTGTGTCCACAGGCAGCTTTGCAGGTCTGCTCTTGCTGCTTCCCAGGCAGGACTGTATCGTGAATTCACAACATGGCTTTGCTGACCCTGCACAGTGACAGAGGCAAGAATGCCACCCATAGCCCTAGCCGGTTTGGTTCAGTGGATAGAGCGTCAGCCTGCAGACCAAAAGGTCCCAGGTTCGATTCTGGTCAAG
>NW_005356870.1:9377102-9387019 GCF_000412655.1 Myotis brandtii | reverse complement strand
CCCCGCCCCCGGAGTGCACAAATTTTTGTGCACCGGGCCTCTAGTAAAAATATATTTAAAAAAAGAAAAAGAATGCCACCCATAGAGGACTTTCTTCACAGAGCAAATCCTAAGTGAGTCCAGGCTTTCTCCTCTCCTTTGTCTTTCCTTCCTAAAGGGCTGGACCAGTGGACTTCCTAGAGGTTGGCCCAAGGGCTTCAGGCCTCACCACTTGGCATTCTCTGCTCAGGCCACTCAGGGTCTTCTTGACCCTCAGAGGCTCCATGTGTGGGCCTGGGGAGAAGTTCAGTCACTGGGAACTAACTGTTAGGGACCTGGTCCCTCAGGTAGATTCCTTCTTGTACCTTCTCAGGTGCTGACTCACCAATGCTGCCTGAGGTGCTAACAAGGAAGGGCTAGAATGTCTTACTTGTCAGGTCATGGAAATTCCCTTCAGGAATCAAGCGATAAGCTCTATTTATTTTGGTTCTAACTTTACTGATGGGAATTTCTGGACAGAAAGGAAGGGAGTTGTGACTGGATGTGAGAGGGGCAGAAATAGGATATTGGGGACCAACTATAATTGTAAAAATTAATCATGCTCTGTTCATCGTGATCGTTTTATTCTGATTAAAGAAGGCACATTGTTACCTGGCTGGGAGATGCAGTGGAACCTGGGAGCTCAGCTGGAAATGCAGCCCCTCCTCCCCATCAGGGAGCTGCCTGTTATCATGGAAAGATGAACAACCTTGTTGCAGAAACCAGAGCCGCCAGCCCCTTGAAGACCCCAGCCTTTGCATATCCACAGGCCTTTGCAAATCTCCAGCCTGCATTACCTGTAAACTGCCCCTTTGGCATACCCTTTTGCCTACTTCCCATGTAATCTTTGCCCTTCTACACAATGTAAGCAGTTAGCTTATGGTGGGGTGGAGAGCAGATTTTGTGAATGACCTGCTGCTATCCCATACTGCCGGCAGTATTGGAATAAACGCTCAAAAGATGCAACCCTGTCTCTGCTTAATTGGCTCAAGTAGTGACAGGCAGCACAGACCCATTGAGTGTCCGGTACAGATGCCGGCTGCAAACCACATCAAAGACATGGACAACTACAGTTCCAGTGTTCAAATCTCCTCAGTGCACACAAGATCCTATTGTCAGGAGAACTTGCTTCAGTGTTTTTGTTTTTTTATCATGATTTGAAAGTATTGCTATCAAAGCTAAGCCGGAAATTGAATATCAAGCTTGAAAAATCCAGTAGAATTTAAGGCCTTGAGGTAGCTGTTCCTCTCTGTTCAATATAGCAACTATTACCAAGTAATATTTATTAACCAAAACCAATTAGGAAAGGGTATCTCTCTTATGTTGTTTGTGTTTTTATATATAAGACACAAATATATGTATATGTTTGTGGGATACATATATGTTTTATATATAAAAACACAAACATATATATGTGGGATACATATATATAAAACATATATGTATCCCACAAACATATACATATATTTGTGTCTTATATATAAAAACACAAACAACATAAATAGAACCATAATCTTCTAAGCCCCTAGTGCAGTGGTCGGCAAACTCATTAGTCAACAGAGCCAAATATCAACAGTACTTCTTCAAAATAGACTCGCCCAGGCCCAAAATCGACTTCTGCGCATGGGCCACGAAGTTTCAATCGCACTGTACGTGCGCACCCGCACGTGGTATTTTGTGGAAGAGCCACACTCAAGGGGCCAAAGAGCCGCATGTGGCTCGCGAGCCGCGGTTTGCCGACCATGGCCCTAGTGTATAGTTTAAGGTCCGATTCATTCCAATCTCCTGAAAGGCACGCTTGTTCTCTAAATAACTTTCCTTGGTCTGGAATGTTGGGTGACATGTACCTGCCAAGGCAGCAGAACTCACTGAAAGTTTCCACATCGGGGTTCTGTGGAACAGCTTTGTGGGTGGCTTCTGTCTTCCAAAGCTGTTACTCTGCCTTGGTAGGTGTTGAATCTGTGCAGTAATCCATCCATACTGTCACATGTCCAGTGGTTGTATGGTTGGAGGCGTACATAGGGCACATGCTTACTAAGTTATTGGGTTTCATAATCCCTTTTCCTGATGTTCATAAGACTCAAGTTCTACAACTCGTCAACTGGATGGTTTGGTATAAGCAGGCCTTTAGGAAAGGAGATGAGCTTATTCATCGCTGTGGGCCTCTTCTATAAAAAACTTCATGTGATTAAGAAGTACAAATTGGTGGGGAAGGGGAAGGGGACATATGTAATACTTTCAACAATAAAGATTTAAAAATTTTTTTTAAAGAATTACTTTCAACAATGTAATGGTCTCATTGATATCTTAAGTTGTATATTTCTTTATATACATTCTTTAATAATGACTTCTTTTTAGCTATTGAACTTAACCTCTTAAATACAAAAGAGAGATGTCTTGTTCCTACCTCATTGCATTCTGAACTTCTACTCTAATAACATTCATAAAGACATTTATTTCATTAAAAAAAAAAGTACAAATTGGGCTTGGCCTGTGTGGCTCTCAGTTGGTTGAGCATCATCCATGCACCGGGAAGTTACCTGTTCAATTCCTGGTCAGGGCACATGCCTGGGTTGCAGGTTTGATCCCCGGGGAGGGGGAGGGGGCGGTGCAGGAGATGGCCGATCAATGTTTCTCTCTCACATTGATGTTTCTGTCTCTGTCCCTCTCCCTTCCTCTCTCTGAAATCAATAAAAACATTTTAAAAAAGAAGTACAAATTGGTACTTACAAAGTAGTCACAGAGACGTAGATTGCAGCATGGGGAATATAGTCAATAATATTGTACTTACTACGTATGGGGCCAGGTGGGTACTTGAAGCATCGAGGGAACCACTCTGTAAAGAATATGATTTTCTAACCACTTTGTTGTGCATCTGAAAGTAACACGGAATAATATTGAATGTAAACCATAATTTTAAATTTCATGTGACATTACTTTACAGTGATCTTTGTTAACTAGTTCCCTTTAAAAAGCACTATAAAGGAATTAATTCAACATTTATTTGATAAACATGTTTTGTGTAACATAAGTTATTAGTCACTATAATAAAAAAATGAAAAATTCACCTATGCAGAGCGCATTGTCAAATGTAAGAACACAATAAAATAGGTAGAACACCTTTGCACCTTGTTGTGCAATAGCAGTCTGTGAAAAATGCTATGGACCCTTCAAAGAATGAGCCACTAATTCGATCTGTATTGAGACAGTCCTTTAATCAGAATTAATACAAAATTATTTATGCAGATAATGTAGCTACCCAAAATAAGCTAGTATGAATTTGGAGTTCATTATACAACATCTAAAATTTAGAATAATAGATATAGGTAGTAACTACTTTGGACTTATCCAAATTTATATGAAATAGTAGATGTAATTTTGCACCAACATTAAAAGGATATTAATAAACCAAAGCTCATTCAGAAGGAACCATCCACAATGGAAATGATGAGTAATACTGAGCTTAACTGAGACAGCAAGAGAATTCCAGGAGAAACATGGCAGTAGTGCACAAAAGCTGAAGGGTTTTTATGGAAAGATGCATTATATTCATTCCACAAAAACCTCAAGAAGAAAATTAATAAATCAATTAAAATACATGATAGATGAAAACGGCAAGTATGCTCATTTTGAGTAAAGTTAGAAAGAACCTCACAAGAATCACAGCTACTTAAAAGGTAAAATAAGCTGCCTCTTGAGTTGATAAGGGTATCCTCCTGGGACTGACCTAACTGCAAATGCACACAAGCGTCAGCTCGGTAGTTAAACTAAGTGATCATTTTGGTCTCTCGCAAAGCTCAGATTTTATGATTTGGAGATGTGTTTTTAATATTGCACATTATTGCCCTGGCCGATTTGCTCAGTGGTTAGAGCGCTGGCCTGTGCACTGAAGGACTGTGGGTTCGATTCCTGGTCAAGGGCAGGTACTTCAATTACAGGCTCCGCAGCCTCTGTAGGGGCACGTGTGGGAGACAACAAATCAACGTGTCTCTCTCACAGCAATGTTTCTCTCTCTCTCTCCCTCTCTTCCTTCTCCTCCATTCCTCTCTCCTCTCTCCCTTCCACTCTCTCTAGAATTCAATGTAAAAAATACCTTCAGGTTTAAAGAAAAATTACACATTATTTCCAAAACATAACAAAGTCGATGAGTGTTCTTATAATATGTGCCTTTCAGTTGTCTTATGACCAGTGCATGACAGCAGTGGGTAATTAATGAATCACTTAGCAAGTGACAAGCTTACCATACTGGTCATTACCTACTTCCCCGAGAATCTCATGATTTAAAACTGTTGAGAGAAAATGTTCACCAAGAAATAAGCATTGAGCTCAGGATGCTGATGCAGAGAAAAGGCTAGAGTTATGACAGTGAGAAACAGCAACTGAAGAGGCAAATTGTGGAGCGAAAGGTACAAGAGAAGGAATCCCTCAGCAAGCATGGGAATACAGCTGACACACTGTAGTGTTTACCCAGTGCCAGATGCTGTTCTTGGTGTTTGTCTCTGCTTACTCATCCATCCTCTCAACAACCCCACGAGGTAGGCTTTATAATAATCATCCCCTTTTGATGAATGAAGAAACATAGGCACAGAGAGGTTAAATAAAAATGCCTAAGTCACACAGCCAGTAGGCAAAGAACTGGCATTTGAACCCAAGTATCTTGGCTCTAGAATTCACTCACCTATGTACAGTGTCTCTAAAAAGTAGAGGGCAAGGGTGAAGAAAACCACTGAGGAAAAAAGAGCTAGCAATTTCCCTTTAAAAAGATGGTAAAGAGCCATTAGACATGAATGCCTCGTTTGAAATCTGCATACATAGCCAGATGTCCATAATACAATTCCAATTCTTCTCTTTTGGAATCACTTCACCAAATTCGCTTTCGAATGTCCTTTAGCCACCTGGCATTGGCGCCTCCTGCATCTGACCTCGCACAGCAATGAGAAAGGCTGCACGCATTCCTTTGCAACCGTTTACAAGGACAAAGATAAGAAAGCACCTCCTTCAATCATTGTCTTTGCACTAAAGCTCAGACTCAGTCATATGAGGGAGGATCAGCCGCCCTCTGACTCAGAGCAAATAGAAAAGGTTATGTCTCCCGAGGCTGCTGGTGGTGAGCAGTGGAAGAATGTGGACAACCTCAGGACTCTATCCTGCAAGCATTCCTCTGTGCCCCGTGCTCTAGGCCAGGATAACACAATGCTCGGTCCTTTCTCTGGATCCTAGATATTTCTCTCTCCCTGATTTGGTACAGTTGAGTGGGGGAAGAGCTCACAGTAGTCTTTGCAGTTTCTAATGGGCTGGCCTTGTGGAAACCCCACGCCATGCTGCCGTGCAGACATTCCAGCTTCTCCCTTCTGCCTACCCAACACCTGAGGGTAGGAGCTAAGCTACTGCGACCTTTACCAGTTGCATTTAGGTGCCAGGTTAGTTCTTTTTTTTTTTTTAAATATACGTAAATTTTTATTGATTTCAGAGAGGAAGGGAGAGGGAGAGAAAAATAGAAACATCAATGGTGAGAGAGAATTATTGGTCCGCTGCCTCCTGCCCGCCCCCTAATGGGGATCGAGCCCGAAACCCGGGCATGTGCTCTTGACCAGAATGGAACCCGGGACCCTTCAGTTCACAGGCTGACGCTCTCTCCACTGAGCCAAACCAGCAAGGGCGGTGCCAGGTTAGTTTTAGAGAATGAAACATACAGTACACCAGCGTGTGGTTAACATTCATAGAGACATCCCAAAGCTTTTGCTCTGGTAGAGGTGACCTTTCAAACAATTTCTAAAAGCTTATTCATTGGAATCCTGTGGGCTGGATCCTAATCGTACCTCACCTAGAGCCACTTCAACAGCAGGCAAATGAAAAGTCCAAAGTAAAAATCCAACCGTTTCCGGCTAATTCAAGTCCAAATGCCCAATGTGTGTTGCATTATGAAGAAAGGGGGCTGAGGGCGGGAGAAGGTAGAGAACTGGTCCCCAGGGAACAGCTAACGGCATCTGCAGGCCCTAAGCATGTGTCATTTATTTATGCTTGTGTTGTAGAATGTGGAAAACCATAAAATCTGACAGAAAACCCCTAATCAGAGCCAAAACCAAGAATCCGTGGTCAGTAGGGGCACCGTGTGGGGGAAAGGTTCCACTCCCTGCTCCTCCGCATTCTGACTCACACATGACTCACCAGAAAGCAGATTCACTGTATATTCGCTATTCACTGCTCTCCCCCGAATGTCCCACTGGTGCATCGCACATAATGCGCTGGGCAAAGTGTAATATCACCATGTCAAGTCCATATGCAGCAAACTCAGCTGTGGATCCTGCTGACTAGATTAATATTCAATATTTTCCAGTCTTTAATTTTCCCAGAGCTGGAAGTTATTTAGCATGGAAATACTAGTATACATTTCATAATATTAATCAGAGATATTGGCTTTGCTCTCTTTTTATTGAGGTTTAGTATATAAGCAGTAAAAAGCATAATTTTTTAAAGTTTTTTTATTTATTTATTTTTAAATTGATGTCAGAGAGGAAGGGAGAGGGAGCAAGAGATAGAAACATCAATGATGAGAGAGAACCACTGATCGGCTGGCTCCTGCAAGCCCCCCACTGGAGATCGAGCCCAAAACCCCAGGCATATGCCCTGACCGGGAATCAAACCATGACCTCCTGGTTCATAGGTCGATGCTCAACTGCTGAGCTACACCAGCTGGCTGGTGGTTAGTGTTTTTTGATGGCCAGTTTAAGAAATTCCCTGAAGCCCAGCTGTGATGGCTCAGTGGATTGAGCGTCGTCCCATGGACCAAGAGGTCCTGGGTTCGATTCCCAGTCAGGGCACATGCCTGGGTTTCGGGCTCCATCCCCAGTATGGGGTGTGCAGGAGGCAACCAATCAATGAGTCTCTCTCATTATTGATGTTTCTATCTCCCTCCCCCTCTCCCTTCCTCTCTGAAATCAATAAAAATATTTTTTTTAAAAATGCCCTGAAGAGGATGAATTTCTGACTAAGTACAAGATATATAAAGACTCATTCCATCATTCTGGAGTATAGTACTCAATAGATTGTTTAATGGTTGTATCCCAAAATAACTATTTTTATAAAGAAATAATTGAGCTAATGAAGTACTCCCTTTGGTTTTTGTCTGACATTCTTGATGATTACTTCCATGTCTATACTTGGCAAACATTCCTATTTGGATGGAAAAATTTTCCTCCTTATATATTACTTGTATGATAAAATATAAAAATTGACCAGAAACTAGAGAAGAGTGTAATAATCAATAAACACTCACTAGAGAGAAAGAGATAGAAACATCAATGATGAGCCCTAGCTGGTTTGGCTCAGTGGATAGAGCGTCAGCCTGCAGATCAAAGGGTCCCGGGTTTGATTCCGGTCAAGGGCACAGACCTTGGTTGCAGGCTCCTCCTCAGTTTGAGCCCTGGTCAGGGCTCGTGCAGGAGGCAACGATGTGTTTCTCTGTCTTTCCTTCTTTCTTCCATTCTCTCTAAAAATCAACGGAAAAATAGCCTGGGGCGAGGATTAACCCAAAACAACAACAACAACAACAACAACAAAACATATGGTTTCAACAGAAAGTTTTGTGGTCTTTCTCACATTTTGGAGTCAGCCTGCAGATCAAAGGGTCCCGGGTTTGATTCCGGTCAAGGGCACAGACCTTGCTTGCAGGCTCCTCCTCAGTTTGAGCCCTGGTCAGGGCTCGTGCAGGAGGCAACCCATCGATGTGTTTCTCTGTCCTTCCTTCTTTCTTCCGTTCTCTCTAAAAAATCAATGGAAAAATAGCCTCGGGCGAGGATTAACCCAAAACAACAACAACAACAACAACAACAAAACATATGGTTTCAACAGAAAGTTTTGTGGTCTTTCTCACATTTTGGAAAAGAAGGTATGCTTTATAGAAACTTCTTAAAATAGGGACCTATTTTGTGTTTACATGTTTCCATTGAACCAATTCTAATGCTTTATATTAACAATATCTTTCCTTTTAACTTGATTTTCAAATATCCCATTTAAGTAATCAGATATATAGACTTATCATTATCACCAAGTACTATTTCCCTTACATCATGCCCCCAACCCTCAGCCTTCTACAAATTTAAAGATCTCATCGCATTTACTAATTGAGTTTTCAGATTAATACTTGAACCATGTGTTATTCATTCAATAATGCCGGAATTTATTCCAAAACTGTGCTGGAGAATACTTACTTTTAGCCTCCCACCAAGAGTTAAATTGAAACTCCTTTTTGAATTTACTTCTATTCTGTTCTCAGACACCTGGCACAAAGCCAATTCATTTTTTTAAAATAAAAAATGCAACCATATTCTCCTTCTTTATTCTCTTAGCAATGTTACGATCCTGACATTTGATCTCTGCAAGCAATTATCTGGTTTCTTCAATCCTCCTTTTAATATTCTTTAAAGGAGTTGAAACATTTAAAATAGCCCTTTGGTCGGTGCCAAAACGTTCCCAGCTGTCTCAAAACATGAATCAAATTATACCAAGGGGTTTACCTTTTAAAAATAAAGTCCACAGGAGTGATTCTAAATTCCCTAACTTAGAATTCAAGGCCTGCAATTTTTTTTTTTTTTCCGGAGATCTCTCCCATAATTGAGCTTTGAGCTCAAATAAAGATTTTGTTTTTGGTTTCCTGTATCTTTGCGATATATTTCTCTTTCCATGTCTTCATGAAGGCCATCCCCCATGTTAGCCTGTCAACTGATTTGCTACCCATATGTCAAGATTGCACTGTGTGAGTGACATGCTCTGATCACTTAATAATATTATTTCTTATTTGCAAGTGGGCATATATTACCTTATTGAACTTTATTTTTTGTTAATCCTCACCTGAAGATATTTTTTTCCATTAATTTTTAGAGAGTGGAATGGAAGGTGGGAGAGAGAGAGAGAGAGAGAGAGATCAATTGGTTGCCTCCCACATGTGTCCTGACCAAGGCCGGGGATTGAACCTGCAACCTAGGTATGTGCCCTTGACCGGGAATTAAACCCCAAACCCTTCAGGGCATGGGCTGACGCTCTAACCACTTGGAAACACTGGCCAGGGCTCATTGAGCTTTATAACCACCATCTGGGATAAAAGGTGTGAGCATTGCTACCCCATGTTGCAAATGAGGAAGCTGAGGCTTAGAGCAGTGGTTCTCAACCTTGGCTGCACATTAGAATCACTTGGGAATCTTTTTAAAATCCTGATTTCTGGGCCTCATCCTCCAGAAATTCGGTTTCTTTGTTAAGGGGGGGAGGGGGGGGCCACAACATTAGTAACAAAGAAACAGACTATCCGGAGGATGAGGCCCAGAAATCAGGATTTTAAAAAGATTCCCAAGTGATTCTAATGTGCAGCCAAGGTTGAGAACCACTGGCTTAGAGGGATGTTCTTATGCCTTCTTCTGAACTTCTCTGCACTGACAGTGGCTTCACTACACTATTGCACCTCATAATTTTATCTTTTTAATGTGTGTATGGCTTGTCATCACAGCTCAATCTCCTTGAAGCCAGAGTTTATCCAATGGTTCCTTGTATTCTCCCAGGAAAAGAAACTTAGTAAATAATAGTTGCTTGACTTGTTAGGATCAAAGAATCATAAAATTTTGAGCAAAAAGGGGATCCTTATAGATCACTTAATGAATACTTGTGTTTCTCAAAAGGTTTGAGTTTTGTGTCACCCTGGGGGTAATCTGTACCATGCTATTCATTTTTATTAGAAGATTTGAAATAAAATTACCTTCATTTTAAATAAGTGCTGGTATATAATGGCGTGGAATGTAAAATTTAAGCAAGTTTTTTTAATTTAAATTCTTTATTGTTTAATGTATTACGTAAGTCTGCTTTTTCCCCCCATTGACCTCTCCCCGGCTGCCCCTCCCCCCATCACATGC
>NW_005356870.1:9357670-9377032 GCF_000412655.1 Myotis brandtii | reverse complement strand
AAGTTTTAAGATGAAACATGAGACAAATTTTTAAGATGAAACATGAGACTTTGAAGAAACTCTGGAGAACTATCAGAACTGTAATGGGCTGCTTCAGGCTACCCCAGACTTCGAGGGTTAAATGTTTTCTTCTCCTCTGTAGTTGGTGCTATTTCTGTTGAAAAAGTTGAGAAGCATAAAGTGTAACACTAACTGATATTTGAACCATGTATAATTGAGGCCTGGAGAGGTTAAGCAAATTGTCCCAAATCACTCACTATTTCAACCAGTATTGATTCAGAATCTACTAGTAATTGTGACACCTGAGCAAAAATGACCAGCAAAACAGACAGGACATTGACCTTATAAAGTTTGAATGCAGGTGGAGTGAGGGGAGGAGAGAGTTATTAAGTTCATATTTAGTGTATGTAACCCATATAAACCTGCCACTCTATTGGTTAGTCCAGAAGGACATTAAAAAAAAAGCAACTCAAACCTTTATTATAGCCTCTCCAGAAAATACCCACGGGGAGTCCATTCTTATTGTACAACAAAAGATATTTAATTTTTATTTTCTACCAGAGGCCCGGTGCACGAAATTCATGCACGGGTAGGGTCCCCAGGCCTGGCCGGCGATCAGAGCCGATTGGGGCCTTCTGGCTGCAGGCCGGGGCCTTCCTTCATTCTGCCCCACCCCCTGGTGGTCAGCACACGTCATAGCGAGCAGTTGAACTCCTGGTCAGCCGAACTTCCAAGGGGACAATTTGCATATTAGCCTTTTATTAGTATAGATACCTTACACTCTCAATATGACTCCATTCACCAACAATGAAAAACCTGGCTTTTACTATCGCTTTGTACATTCACTCAATGTAGAATATATAGAGAGCAGTTTTAGAATTGCTAACCCACTGAGAAAAAGCAAACCTACTACAGTTAATATTTGTTACAGATTCTTCATCTTTGGAGTAAAACTTATATACCATGAAGTGCACAAATCTTATGTACACTGTCTTAGTCACTTTGGGCTGCTGTAACAAGGTACCAGAGATTGGGTGGCTTATAAACAACAGAAACATATTTCTCTGAGTTCTGGAGGCTGGAAGTCCAAGGTCAGATATCCAGCAAGGTCAGGTTCTGGTGAGAGTCCTCTTTCAGTTTGTAGATGACTGACTTCCAGTTACATCTTGCCTTGATGTAAAGAGGCTGAGAGAGCTCTCTGGGGTGAATGCACTTGAAATGGCTTAGAATCCAAGTGCTTTGTTGAATACTATCATGGTGACAGTTCCTGAATTGTTCAGTAAAATGAACATTAAGGATAATGCTCATCATTAAAATAATTTATTGAAATCCTTAAGAGAATTGTGGTGATAGAGAAAAATGAAGGATATTTCACAGGTTACTTGCAATAATTTCAGATCACAACCAGAGTAATTAAGTCTAAATAAGAAAATAACCTATTAAAAGGATCAAGAAATGGGACAAAATGTTTAATATCAGCGGTTCTCAACCTGTGGGTTGCAACCCCTTTGGCAGTCGAATGACCCTTTCACAGGGGTCGCCTAAGACCATCCTGCATATCAGATATTTACATTACAATTCATAGCAGTAGCAACATTACCGTTATGAAGTAGCAACGAAAATAATTTTATGGTTGGGTCACAACATGAGGAACTGTATTTAAAGGGCCAGAAGGTTGAGAACCACTACTTTATATGAATTTCAAACAATCATTATCTATTAGCTCTTTTCTTTTTTATTGAATTTATTAGGGAGACATCTACATATATAAAAGGCTAATATGCAAAGTGTCCCCTCGGGAGTTCAACTGGGGAGACCAGGAGTTCGATCGCTCACTAAGATGTGCGCTGACCAACAGGGGGCGGCGCAGAATGAATGAAGGCCCTGGCAGCAGCTGGCAGCCGGGGGAAGGAAAGCCCCTGATGGCAGCCGGAAGGCCCCGATTGGCCCTGATCGCCGGCCAGACCTAGGGGCCCCACCTGTGCACGAATTTTGTGCACCAGGCCTCTAGTTGGTTTATAAAACCATACAGGTTTCAAGTGTACCCTGTATCATACATCTTCTACATAATGCATCATCACCACCCAAAGTCAAGTCTCTTTTCACCACCATTTATCCCTTTTGCTCTCTCCCACCTTCCCCAAACACTCTTTCCCTCTGGCAATCACCATACTGTTGTCTGAGTCTGTGTTTCTCTACAATATTTCATACTTTGCTATATACTTTGCACAGTGGGTTTTTTATAGTAGTATCTGCATATGGTAAAGCACACAGAGAACATAGTATCCACTTAGTAAAGATTTTTAGATTAGCTAGAATAAAAAAATGACACACAAACTAATGCAATGTTATATGTTCACTAGAAGCCCAGCGTATGATTGAAATCGCGTGAGGAGGCACCCCGCCTCCTGCCTCCCACCTCCTGCCACTGCAAGGAGGTGCCCCGCCTCCTTCTTCCCGCGTGCGAGGAGGCACTCGTGGGGTGCCGACCCTAGAGGTGCTCCATGCACCCCATAGTGACCAGTCCTTGGGTTGTTTTGGTCGTGACGCCTCTTGGCCTTTTATTATTATGATTATATCTCAATAAAGCTAGAAAAAAAGGAAATGACTATTGTATATACCCATGTATCTTTTCCATAATAATAATTGGTCTCTCTTAAATATTTATCTCCCACCTTCCCCAAACACTCTTTCCCTCTGGCAATCACCATACTGTTGTCTGAGTCTGTGTTTCTCTACAATATTTCATACTTTGCTATATACTTTGCACAGTGGGTTTTTTATAGTAGTATCTGCATATGGTAAAGCACACAGAGAACATAGTATCCACTTAGTAAAGATTTTTAGATTAGCTAGAATAAAAAAATGACACACAAACTAATGCAATGTTATATGTTCACTAGAAGCCCAGCGTATGATTGAAATCGCGTGAGGAGGCACCCCGCCTCCTGCCTCCCACCTCCTGCCACTGCGAGGAGGTGCCCCGCCTCCTTCTTCCCGCGTGCGAGGAGGCACTCGTGCGGTGCCGACCCTAGAGGTGCTCCATGCACCCCATAGTGACCAGTCCTTGGGTTGTTTTGGTCGTGACGCCTCTTGGCCTTTTATTATTATGATTATATCTCAATAAAGCTAGGAAAAAAAAAGGAAATGACTATTGTATATACCCATGTATCTTTTCCATAATAATAATTGGTCTCTCTTAAATATTTACCATATCAAGCATGTAATTAACATATTTAAAATTATAGAGGGCACTATTTAAATCCACTTTGTGGAAGATAAGACACATCATACACTCAACCCAAAGGGGCTCTTATAAGAACCTGGATACTTCTGAGAAACTGTGTTGCCCTGGCCAGTTTGGCTCAGTGGATAGAGCATCTGACTGTGGACTGAAGGGTCCGGGGTTTGATTTCAGTCAAGGGCACATGCCCAGGTTGCGGGCTCTATCCCCAGTGGAGGGTGTGCAGGAGGCAGCCGATCAATGGTTCTTTCTCATCATTGATGTTTCTATCTCTTTCTCTCTCTTCCTTCCTCTCTGAAATCCATAAAAATATATTTTTTTTTTAAAAAAAGAAACTGTCCTGAAAAAGGTACTGAGGCTATGCCTAGCTCGTGTTGCTCAGTGGTTGAGAGTTGACCCATGAACCAGGAGGTCACGGTTAGATTCCCAGTCAGGGTACATGCCTGGGTTGCAGGCTCAATCTCCAGTAGGGGGCATGCAGGAGGCAGCAGATGGATGATATTTCTCCCATTGATGCTTCTTTTTCTGTCTCCTTTCTCCCTTTCCCTTCCTCTCTCTAAAAAAAAAAACAACACTAAAAACATACTGAACAATATGTTTGCAAGGATTCTATAAATCACAAGTTTAGGTTTAAACTAGATGTAAATAAATCTTCAGAAAGGACCTTTCAGCTAAATAAAAGTAATTCTTCTTCAAGGGCAGCAAAAGTATACCTGTAGCCCTTAGCTTCAGACCTCCCTGAAGGCACCATTCTTCACTGTTTGCATAATTTCCTTTTTAAAACCATTAAAATCATGTCTGGTAATCATGTCTGTTTTCTATTTTAATATTCTTGTAAATAGATAAGAGGCCAGTTACAGTTCAGTATCACTTGAGGTCTTCATGAATAATGAGAATATAGACTAGATGAAAAAATAAAGAGCTAAGTTCTAACATTCTGTTTTTGAACTAAGAAGAAAAATATATTGCCAGTCATGGAGTACACACCTAAATATCATTCAGAAGTATTGAACCTGCTGAAAGCTTTTCCCAAGGACAACCCAGCAATCAATATAAAGCAGTAAAGTGACTGCTTTGTTAGTCTTCCAAAATGCACTGTAGAGAATGAATATTTAATGATAGACAAGCCAATATGCTGAATGTAAGAAATAATAGCTTGGAAAAGTAGACAGAGGCATTTTGTTACAATGGAGGATCAAGTGAATTACAATTAGTCTAATGACGAAACCTTTTAAGTCTTTCCTTTATGGCTGTGGTCCTGAAATACTAGCCATGGGTTTATTATAATCCTATTTTCATGGTCCACAGAGCTCCACCTCATGCATGCAGATAATATGTACTCATATTTATCCACAACGGGCCCACGAACCTAAGATTAGATTTAACTTTATTTCTTTTCCTTGGCTTATCATTTTTATCTGGGGTACAAACAGAAGACATATCAACAGTACATGCTGTTTTTAGAAAGCCATTTCAAAGCCCTTCCAGTTTCCAGTTCACCTTGGTCTCTGAGTGAACGATAAGGAACAATTCAATCAAGCAGCAACAAAGAAGCCTGACAGGTCAGGCCTACCTGGGAATAGTCAACTTACAGAAGGTTTAGAATCCATCCAACTGGGGGAAAATTCCCCCTTTAAAAACAATGGATTTTGTTAGTCCATTTCATGAGTGATGAAATGGCCAGTCCTTTGATTTCATAGTCCATGAGGATTTTTTCTGTGGATTCTAACTATTTTCTGAGCTAGAGCTGCTGGATTTTCTCAAAGCCTTGGGATTACTAGGGCCCAGTGGGTGTATCTGGGCAAGATGTTGAGTCAGGAGATAAAGAGGGAGTTGGTTCTGTGTGTGTGTGTGTGTGTGTGTGTGTGTGTGTGTGTGTGTGTGTAATGGGGGAGGTGGCTGTGGAAAAGGCTCTCTTCAATCCCCAAATATGTTTACAACTTCATTATTATTTTTATCTCCCTAATTAAGCTTTTTTTGGGGCTATGGTTCTATTTTCTCTTTTCAAATTCTGTATTCAATAATTCATTGTTTTGGCTTCTTGGAAATGCTCTTGAGATTTTCAATTCTTACTTTTCTTTTTTTACCCTAGAGGAGTAAATGGGGATATTCACAAGAGAAGCAAGACCCAGAACTGGGGACCAAGGGAAAGCAACCAGCTAGTAGAAATCATTGAAATGTTTCCTGAGACACTGTCACTTTGGAACAGTTAAGCTAACCAGTGTAACATAGAGTAATTTATTTGACTACTCGCAAAGTTCTCATTTATGAAATGGAGTTTAAGAATAGTATCCAGGCCCTAGCTGGTTTGGCTCAGTGGAAAGAGTGTCGGCCTATGGACTGAAGGGTCCGGGGTTCCATTCCAGCCAATCGGGCTCGGTCCCCAGTGGGGAGAGTGCAGGAGGCAGCCAGCCAATCAATCATTCTCTCTCATCATTGATGTTTCTATCTCTCCCTTTCCCTCCCTCTCTGAAATCAATAAAAATATATTTAAGAAAAGAATAATATACAGCACGTAGGGCAGTTGGGGGTGACCAGGCCAGCAGGGGAGCAGTTAGGCATCAATCAGGCTGGCAGGGCGGGATTAGGGTGAGATCAGGCTGGCAGGCAGAAGCAGTTAGGGGCAATCAGGCAGGTAGGCAGGCGAGTGGTTGGGAGCCAGCAGTCCTGGATCGTGAGAGGGATGTCTGATTGCCGGGTTAGGCCCGATTCCTGTGGGATCAGGCCTAAACCGGCAGTGGGACATCCCCCGAGGGGTCCCAGATTGGAGAGGGTGCCGGCTGGGCTGAGGGACACCCCCCTCCAGTGCATGAATTTCATGCACTGAGCCTCTAGTTACTATATAATTTTATAATATGCTCATGAGCTCAAAATGTTTTAGTTTACTTTATCTCATAGAAACATTCATGTATTACATCCTCCATTTACTTGTCACTTTAGTTTGTATATAGTAGTATACCATGGTTTACTTAACATTTAAATATTTTGGGGCATTTTAACTGGTGGTATTTTTCCCTCTTATAGGTAATGCTGCACTGAGAATTGCTATATGTTAGTGTTTTCCCATCAGAGAGAGGGAATGGGTAACGGGTCAAAGAACATGTCATAGATGACCCTCCAGAAAGATGTAACCATTTTATAGTCCTACCATTAATATAGAAAGTATACCTTTTCCCTCCCCCTAAAGACTTAAGATTGAGTTTTACAATTAAATTTTTTTTTCAATTTAATATGTCTCTAAAGGATATTTTAAGTTGGTTGTATTTGTCTTTTTCCATTTTTTAATATTTGATTTTTGGAGAGAGAGAAACGTCAATGTAAGAGAAACATCCATGGTTGCCTTCCACACAGGCCCTGACCATGGCTCATACCTGCTACAAATGTTTAACAGAAGTCCCTCAAGAATAAAACCAAAGCAAGGGACAGAATAATTACAAATAGCAAAAATAAAAACAAAGCAAAACATAATTAAGGACACATTTTTGAAATTAAAAAAATATATATTTAAAACTACATATTAGAAAGTTATACTACATACCTGTGAAAATTGATCAGAACTAACAACATCAATACATATTACAATATAATTGCTATATTTTAAAGAAAAATAAGTTGGGGCATCTAGACAAAAGAGTCCACTTATAAAAGAAAAAAATCAGATCTGTCACCAAACTTTTGATAGCAATGATTTTAGACAGAACAAAAGGAAGTAACATTTAATACATTCAAAGAAATTAAACGAGAGTTGAGGGCTCTCAGGAATAAAATCTGCATACAAAACATTAACACTGTGCTAAAACTCAGGGAATATTGTTTTCTCTCTCTTTATTTTTCTTTCAATTCCTTTAATACCTGTAGAATTTCAGAAGGGATTCACTGGCTGGGACTGAGCTATAGTCACAAGAGAAAATTCAGCAATTGTATTACAGTTGTATTTTTCCTTTTTTATGGAAACTCTTCCTTGTTCCCAGATAAATATCTCTGTGGTCTAGCCATAGGGTTTTCAGACTATATGATATTTTATTTAGCCAACAACACTTCTGGAGGAATCTACTTGAGAACGAGCTTCAGACAACCATAATGATGAGAGACATTGACATATGAATTGGGGGTAAGCATTAATCACACACACACAAACACACATCAATGTGTGTCTGATAGCACAATAAGACTACAGTAATAAGGATGTGCGAGTACAATCTGTAATAGCAATACACTTGACAATATAGATAAAACACTACTATTAAAAACATGAAAAGATGATGGAGATAGCAAATGCAAAAAAACTTCGGTTGTTTTCAGTAATCTTACTGGAGTTGGTGTTAATGGTATGGTATTCTGAGGTCCTAATGTGTGCATACTGTGTGATTAAACAAGTAAATCATCATGCAATAGTCTAATTCCATCACCTCTTTTGTTTTGTAAACCAAGATTATCAATGTGGAAAACTTACTAGGTATAGGTAGAGACTACCTATAATATATAAAATATTGCCTACCTCTCCCTAGAAACAGTAACTAACTCAGCCTGAATAAACTTCCTTAGCACCCAGAACTAGCAATACTTCTATTGTGGTCTAGGAATACCTCTCATCACTAAAAGAAACCAGCTTCTTAGAGAGATGCTAACTCCAAGTCTGGTCCGGAAATGTACAAGCTAGTCCTGGAAAATATTGTCACATCAGATAGCAAGGAGTTTCTCAAAGGTCACTAATATTTTATGACAGGGCCTCAGGAGCCAACTTAAAAAGGCTCCCAAAGGCCAAAGATGAGAACATTTGATTCAGGTCTTTTGCCCATTTCTTAATTGGATTGTCTATTTGTTGGTTTTGAGTTTTATAAGTTCTTCATAAATTTTGGATATTAATCCCTTATCAGATGTATCATTTTGAATATGTTCTCCCATTTAGCGGGTTGTCTTTTCATTTTGTTGATGGTTTCCTTTGCTGTGCAAAAGCTCTGTAGTTTGGTGCTTGCTGTCAGAATGAGTATCATGAATAAATCAACAAACAACATATGTTGGTGAGGATGTGGAGAAAAGGAAACCCTTGTGCACGGTTGGTGGGACTGCAGATTGGTATAACCATAGTAGAAAGCAGTATGGAGTTAGCTTTAAAAAAAGAAAATAAATAAAGAGGAACTGACTTGTGACCCAGCAATTCCACTTCTGGGAATTTAGCCAAAGAAACTGGAAACAGTATGGAGTTAGCTTTAAAAAAAGAAAATAAATAAAGAGGAACTGACTTGTGACCCAGCAATTCCACTTCTGGGAATTTAGCCAAAGAAAATGGAAACACAAATTTGAAAAAATATATGTACTCCTATGGGCATTGTAGCACTATTTACAACTAAAGGCCTGGTGCACGAAATGTGTGCATGGGTAGGGTCCCTAGACCTGGCCGGTGATCAGGGCCGATCTGTGGGGTGACTGGCGGGGTGATTGGGGGCCCCTGCTGGCACCCACGTTGGCTGGCCTGGGGCCTGCAGGCTAGGGGCAGCTCCTGCATTGAGCATCTGCCCCCTGGTGGTCAGTGCATGTCATAGCGACCGGTCATTCCACTGGTTGTTCTGCCATTCAGTCTATTTGCATATTAGGCTTTTATTATATAGGATAGCCAAGATTTGGAAGCACTCCAAGTGTTCATCAGTAGATGAGTGGATAAAAAAGCTGTGGTACATTTATACCATAGAATACTACTCTGCCCTAAAGAGGAAGAAAATTTTATCCCTTTGTGACAGCATGGATGGACCTGGAGAACATTATGCTAAAGTGAAATAAGCCAGTGAGAGAAAGACAAGTATCATAATTTCACTCATATGGGAATTTAAATTGAACTATGAAGCAAAATATAGACAGATCCATAGATAGAGAGCAGGCAGACAGCTCTGGTGTGGTAGTGGTGGTGGTGGGGCAATGGGGTGGGGTGGGGGAATTCAGCAAAAAAGAAACAAAAAGAGAGAGAACTTATGGACAACAGTGTGGTGATTGGGGGAGGTAGGAAGAGTTGGATTGGAAGAGGGCATATAGGGGATAAATGGTAATGGGAAAAATAAAATAAAATAAAATAAATAAAATAAATAAGAGAAATATATTTGCTCTTTAATCCTGGTTCCTGGCACAAAGCTCTTGGAATTTCCAGAGTGATAGGAGTATCCTTTATTATTCATAAGAAGCCCCTCTTGAGTACACCAGAGTTTATGTGAATAGGGGACAAAATGGGGCCCCTCGATTGCCTCAGGATGGGGCTGGCCACCAGAAGGACCAAGTGGTCAGAAGTTTGAGAATCTAGCCTCTCTAGCACATTGGTGGAACTTGAGGAGGAAGTCCTGGGAAACTCCAACTTACAGCCAGTCATCAGAAGCACAGGTAACAATCTGGACTTGCATTTGGCATCTGGAGTTGGGGCAGTCTTGTAAGACTGAGCCCTTACTTGTTGGATCTGATACTATCTAAGGATTGCCCTGGCAGGTTTGGCTCAGTGAATAGACCGTTGGCCACAGATTGAAGGGTTCTGGGTTCGATTCCAATCAAGGGCATACACGTAGGTTGCAGGCTTGATCCTCAGTCCAGGTTGGGGTGCGTGCAGGAGGCAAGCAATCTCACATTGATGTTTCTCTCTCTCTGTCTCTCACCCTCCCTTCCACGCTCTCCAAAAAAGAAAATCAACGGAAAAATAGCCTCCGGTGAGGATTAAAAAAAAAAAAGAAGAAGAAGAATTGAGTGAAATTGATAGGACGCCCAGTCAGTGTTTGCTGAGAACTAAATTGCTTGTGTTGGAAAAAACACATTGGAGCCCTAGCCAGTTTGGCTCAGTGGATAGAGCTTAGGCCTGCAGATGAAGGGTTTTGGGTTCGATCTGGTCAAGGGCATGTACTTCAGTTGCAGACTCCTCCCTCGTCAAGGCACGGGCAGGAGGCAACCAATCCATGTGTTTCTCTCGCATCAATATTTCTGTCTTTCCCTCTTTCTTACACTCTCTAAAAATCAATGGAAAAATATCCTTGGGTGAGGATTAAAAAAACACACAAAACCACACACACATTGGAGAAGGTTAAAAAAACTTTATCTGTAGAACAACTATTCAATGGAGTAAATTTAAAGATCTAATTAGTTTTATTGAATGATTCATGAATTGGGCAGCATCCCATCTAGTAAATATAAAAGTGCTCTGAGGAGCCATACAAAAGGGAAGGCTTTTATAGGCAGAAATGGGCCCGAGACAAGAAAATGAAAAGAGTGGATTATTTCAGCAAGGTCACCTTCCCCTAGGGCAGTGGTTCTCAACCTTCCTAATGCCCCGGCCCTTTAATACAGTTCCTCATGTTGGGGTGACCCCCAACCATAAAATTATTTTTGTTGCTACTTCATAACTGTAATTTTGCTACTGTTATGGATCTTAATGTAAATATCTTATATCAGGATGTATTTTCATTGTTACAAATTGAACATAATTAAAGCATAGTGATTAATCACAAAAACAATATGTAATTATATATGTGTTTTCCAATGGTTTTAGGCGACCCCTGTGAAAGGGTCGTCTGACCCCCAAGGGTTCGCGACCCACAGGTTGAGAACCGCTGCCCTAGGGGAAGGCAGAGGGTCTTATAGGGAGATTACCTCACTAGGGCTGACCAGGAAATTCCAGACTGATTGGTGCCGGTGGTCTTGATCCGGCATCAAGAAGGGTTCAGCAATCTGGAGAAGGCGCTGTGGGTAAATTAAATGAGTCCAGAGACGAAACATAATTTTGAAAGGCATTATAGGGAGTCAGAGAAGACTTAGCTTAGGCAGCTAAGTTCCCCTCGTCTCAGGACCCCTTGCTTTTTATTAACACAATTTGTCCTAAGACGAGGTAGATATACACATCAAAGGGTCGGGTTTCTATACACAGTCCATTGTCAGATTGGGGAATTTGCCTACGGCTGTTCAGGTGTTTGGCCAGTAGGAGGCAATAACATGTAGATTGAAATGCCCTGAGCTATCTGGCAGCAAGCAATCATCCTTTTCAGGTTTGGGGAAATGCCTTTTAGCCATTCCCAGATGATTCAGCCCTTGCTGAAATGCTGGAATTGGCTTCTGGCAGATTGGTTTAAAATTCCACTCCTGGGAGAGGCCGGAACTACAATTAGGTTAGACATTAAATTTGGTGTGGCTTAGCACAAGTGACTCCATTTTGGACCTGTTGCCTCTTTTGGACACACCCCATCTTTCTGGATGCAAGGTTTGGACTAGTTAAATTACTATTTAAAGGGTAGCTTCCAGGGGCATACATCTTAATGGAAACCTGTTAAAGGACTCCAAGCTGTTGAAATAGATAACACTAGGTATTTACACAAAAAGTGATGTTTATTTTTGCCTTTTAACTTTTCAGTAATGAAAATTCTGCTACAATACAGACCATTAAGAGAAATAGGATTGTTTCTTGGCACCAGAAGGTAGGATATGGGAAGATAATATGAGAACTTCTCTAGAGCTAGCTATCTAAATTTTTAAAAAACTTTTTATTATTTATTTATTTATTGCTGTTAATCCTCACCCAAGGATATTTTTCCATTGATTTTAGAGAGAGTGGAAGGGAGGGGCAGAAAACATTGATAAACATTGATGTGAGAGAGACATATTGACTGGTTGTCTCCTGTATGCACCCTGAACCGAGGCCAGGATCAAGCCTGTAACCAAGGTACATGCCCTTGACCAGAATCAAATCCAGGACTCTTCAGTCCACAGGCTGACACTCTATCCAAACCAGCTAGGGATATCTAAACCGGCTAGAGATAGCTATCTATTTTATTATCTTACCCTATTCTATTTTTATGTATAGTTTACTGTGTACATAATATATTAGTATTCTAGTGCTATATATAATCTCTCTATATATAAAAGCCCAATATGCAAATAGACCAAATGGCGGAACAACCGAACAACCGGTCACTATGACGTGTGCTGACCACCAGGGGGCATGGCAGCAGGTGGCAGAGTGTGGAACATGGTGGGTGGTGGAGCAGGTGAGTGGGGGCACCAGTTGCTGTCATCGGGGTGAGCCTCTGGTGGTTACTGAAAATTCTTTGCTCTCTCTCGCACCACGGTCCCACCCAGAGCTCACACCTGCTTGCCAGCACTGGAGCCACCGCTCACACCCACTGCTGGCACCCGGCGCCGGTCCTGATTGCTCAGCGCCATCAGCAGGTGCGAGCAGTGGCTGCCGGTCCCAATTTCTCCATTTTCCCCTGCTCCTGAGGGAAGATTGGGGCAGCAACCACCGCTCACACCTGCTGCTAGCGCTGGCCCCAATTGCTCTGCGCTGTCAGCAGGTGCGAGTGGGGCTGGCACTGTCAGTGCTTGCAAGAAGTGTTGGCAGGAGCCAGGCTGTCAGCAGACAGGGGACCAGGGGCCGTGGTGGGAGGGGCTGGGCGGGGGCATGGAGGATGGGCTGAGACCCACCCCTGTGCCCACCATTCCTTTCAAGGTGCACGAATTCGTGCACTGGGCCCCTACTTTAGAAATAAATGTTGGGCATACATATTCAATTTGTTTTATAGATAGGGAAGTATAAGTGAATAGGTCTACTCATTTGAATAGTTCAGGTGTGAACTGAAAGGCTGAAGTGAGGAGGATGGCAGGTGTTGGTATACTGACGGGAATGATGTTTTGGGGAAGACAAGTTTTTCAGTAGCCTCAAGTTCATAGGTCAGTGGGAAGGGATATGAGTGATATCAGTAATTCCAAACATGTTCTCATGCACAAATCATAAATGCATAAATAATAATATCTCATATTTTATCTCACAATAATTCCACAAGATCTAAAAAATGAATTTTATAAAAGGGAAACAGAGATGCAGATAGGCTGATTCAACAAAAACATATCTAGGTGTCAAAATGAAATCTTTTAACTTCAATTTGTATCTTAAGTTTTGGCGTGATAATGGTATTTTTGGTGTTTGTATTCTCCTAATTAAGATATGATATGTAAAGATGTGCAGGCAATAAATTTTTTTCTTAGATTAAACAACAAATAACAATTAGCTGTGAGTTTCTAGAGCAGATAATCAGAATGTGAATTACTGGGGACCAACCATAATTTTGTAGCTATTGAAAAAGAGGTCGGAAGAATACGTATCTAAAATAAATCTTTGGTGTTAAATTTCTGTCCTGGGTTAGCAACCTGACTTCTCAGTGTTCTAGATACCCAAGGGTAAGGTTGTCTTACTTCTGGTAACTAATCGGGCACTGACTTGCAATGTTGGCACACTGCAATGTGATTTAAGCAAACAGTATTAGCCCTGCCCACTGTATGGAAAAAATAATGATGATGATATTTTCAGTGGCTCTTTCCTGAATTGCCAACCTATGTTTAGAAAAGTGATTATATTTTGAAGAATGCTTATGCAACAGCATGATGGCTAATTGCTACTGTTCATTTAGTTAATGACTCTTCCTACATTATTATGGTTTTGCAAGCATTTGTAAAGCTCAGAGCACCAGGTCCACTTGATTGCAAACCTTTAGCAAGGGATTTGGATCTCAGAATCAAATATGGATCAGAATCTATGAATCAAGACCAAAAGCTGCAAAAGGAAAGAACCAAATGTCAATGAGTAGACCAGGCCTAGACACTGGGTACCAGTTACGATGCAGCAACACTGACGCCATTAGACTTCATGGGTTTGTGCTCTGCATTCTTAGCAGGTGATCACTGATCATTTGGCAGGGCCCAAGGGGATGGGAGCAAGTCGGGAGGCTGTCCCCAGCTCTCTAAGGGCTTACATTTGGCCAAGGGAGCAAGGCCAGGGCCACAAATTGAAAGCAAATTCAAAAAGTCTAAGTAGATTATGACAGTCTCAAAGGTATGAGACTTCAAAGCCATAGACTTGTTATTGTATTTGTCACGAAGCAATAAATACTTTGAAGTTGAAAATACATCCACTTTTTAAGGGAAGACTCCATCTGATTAGAGCAAAGATTAACCAATTCCACAGTTATGACTCATTGTGAAGAGTAGATGACGCAGGCCAGTGGTTTTTTTAGTCATGACATTTTGAGCACGCAAAGGAAACATTTTCAAAGTGATTGCATAACAAACTGGTGGTGCTATATTACTCTTAATTTCTTCCTAATATGAAGAGGTTAAAAGCAGAATTACAGAACTACTTGTTTGTGTATGAGCTAAAATAATTTTGGCATCATGAATGGTTCCTTCTACAGAGTCTATAAATGGAATAAGACTGTTGAAGATGCCTTTCAGGGTTTGGGAGAATGAGTTTCTCAGATGCTCTCGGGTCATTTTGATAAGAGGAAGCTATATTTTCTTATTACTGCTACTGCTCTGAATTTGCAACAAGAAACTCTTTTCTTTCTTGAGATACTTTATTTAGAAATCTGCAGACTTCTACACCAGAAGACCTCTGCTGCCATAGTTACCCTTCTGGAACATTGAGAGGAGAGGCTGCTTGAGTCTCCAAGCCCACTAGAAAGAAAAATGTAGGAACTCAAGAGTTATTTGTAAATAAATTAGGACCATTGACTTCTTCTTTTATTATTATTATTATTTTTTTATTGACTTCAGAGAGGAAGGGAGAGGGAGAGAGAGATAGAAACATCAACGATGAGAGAGAATCATTGATCGGCTGCCTTGAGCCTGCAATCCAGGCTTGTGCCCCTACCAGGAATCGAACCCATAACCTTCTGGTTCGCAGGTCGATGCTCAACCACTGAGCCACACCGTCTGGGCATTGATTTCCATCATGCTGTTTCTTGCTGTGCACTCATTGCTACAGCCAGTCCGTTTGTGCATTTGACCATGCATGACTCACCATCTTGAGATACAAGGATTAAAAATCATGTGGATATTTGTAATATATGTTTTCTCTCAATAGAAATAGGAAAACAGTCATCAGCAGTATCACAAAATTCCGGCATTCTGGGTCTTTGTCATTTCTTGCAATTAATTCTTCAGCTCGTCTCAAATGGGTAGATGACTGGAAAATTTCTGGAATGTTGTATAAAGCAAGTGTGTCTTATATCTCAGTCAAGGGATTTGTGAACATGTTAGAAATTTACCATGAGCAAACTTGACTTTTAACAGCTTTTACACACCTCTATTTATGGTCAACCCTGGATCCCAATATGCTGTTATAAGGCTTGGCTGGGTGAATACCGTCATCAAGTTGAATTTTATTATAATATTTTTGGTTTATGTTCTAAGCCTTTATGAAAAACAATCACTTAAAGTTTCTTACATATTATGAATGATATATTGTTTTCTTTCCCATTCCATAGTCTTGATCTGAAATATGAGTGAAAAAAACTTCTCTTTGAATTCAGTGCTAGGTAAAGCGTTGCTTCCCTTAAAGAACTCCTTCGCCCCTTTTGAAAATGGCAGTTATGTAACTGGTTGTGGCATTTGGCAACCGAAAAGCTCAGTGGTTTAATATATTACTCAATGGTGTGTTTACTCTTATCTGTATGTTTTTCCTTGGATTCTGTTTTAATATTTCCAAATATTTATTCTGCCTGTCCTTTATACTTCATTTAAATCCCTCATTCAGTGATGTGGTGGTTTAAATAAATAGAAACAATTAACAAATTAAAAAGGGGGATCAAGTTTGGGAATAAAATAAAATGATCCCATGGAATTCCCATGAGATTACTTCCTCACTACTCAAATCAATGTACCAAAAATACGTATTTTTTCCATTTCTGATAGAGTGTGACTAGGAAAATTAGCTGGAAGCTCTACTCCAGGGAAATATCAATGCTTATAAAATTCTAAGGAGTTAGCTAACTCATCATTTTTCACCAAAATCACAGCATGTTAGAGTTTTATGTACTAAAGTCTTCCTTGTTAATAAACTAGAGAAGAAAAAGTTTGAAAGCATGTTGGGGCATTTTGCTTTTTTCTCTCCCATTAATGCATGAGAAATTTATCCTGAAATTAGTAGGGAAAGAAACTTAGTCATTTCTGATGGCAAAACAATACTTCAAATGTTGGAATGGTACTATTATTTACATGGTTCAAAATTTTAAAAAATACAAAATTATATTTAATGAAATGTTTCTCTTCAAACCCAGCTCTTCAGCTGTCCAGCTTCCTTCTTAAGACCAACCAATTTTATCAGTTTCTGGTATATCTTTCCAGAGATATTTTATGCTTATACAAATAAACATATGTACATATGTATGCATACAAATGTATATAATTTCTCCCTTTTTAGTAGAATGTAACATACTTGTTTTGCATTTCAAAAAGTTGTGCACATACTGTATCTTTTTTCACATAATGTATCTTGAAAATAATTTCATAATAGTACAAAGAGCATTCTCATTTTTGAAAAAGATACTTCGTAATATGTAATTTTATGGCTGCTTTGTAAATCACCAGTCCTTTATTAATGAACATTTATACCTTTTTTGACCTTTTCTTATTATAAATAACTAGAGGTTCGGTGCATGAAAATTCATGCACTGGAGGGGGGTCTCTCAGCCTGGCCTGCTCACAGTCCGGGAGTCCTCAGGGGCGGGAGGCAACCCGGCCATTAGGGGAAGGCGACGCCCCCATCACACCTCTGCTGCTGCCACTGCCGGCAGCGCTAGCCTCGGCTGGCCCTGGTTACCTGAGCCTTGGGCAGCCCTGGGCAACTGGACAGCCACCATCCAAGACTTGCCTGCACCTCGGGCCAGCCCTGGAGGGCTGAGGGTGGCTGGAGGGCTGAGGGTGGGTCCGGCCGCACCATGTGCCTGCCATCCCCCTCCTCCCCACCCGGCTGGGCTGAAAGGAGTGTGGGACTCCTGCAGGGCTAAGGGGACTGGGCGCCACCATCTTGTGGCTATGGGCACCGCCATATGCGTGATGGTATGACAGTCAATTTGCATATTCCAGTTTTATTAGATAGGATGCTGAAATGGACAAGCTTATATATACATGCCATTTCTCATGTGTGTTGTCAGAGAAATTCTTATATGTAGACTTACTGGCTCAAAAGATATGAGCATTTATAATTTTGTTAGATATTGTGAATTTCTCTTAATGGAGGTCATTTTAATTTACAAGCATATCTGCTTTGTAACTGCCCGTTTCTCACACTTTTGCCAACATACTGTGGTTACCAAACTTTTTAATTTTTGCCAATCTGAGTAAGTGAAAAAATAAATTTTCAATGTAGTTTTAATTTGCAATTTTCTAATGGAGAAAATAAATTGGCGAACTTTTATTTTAGGACAAAGAGCTACAAAGTTATGGGGAGTTATTATCTGAGCCTTAATGTTGTTTATGAAGTCTGTAGCAGGTCAGCATTGAAGGTCAGAGATCAAGAACATGGCCACATGCCCAGAACAAAGATGGAAAGAAAAGTCAGCAGGCCCCCGTTAAAGCATATTTGCCTCCACAGAGTCCCTGATGATGTCCCTAGAAGGTAACCTTTCTTTTTATGTGGATGCAATTAGAAGCTAAGTTTCAGATTCCCCAATGGCCACAAAAGTTGCTTCTAATTACTTACAGATGATGGTGGTTTTTTTTTTCTTTCTTTCTTTAATCGATCCCATGGAAAAATGAAGTAAAACAGATTCTATATTTATAGATATAACTAAGGTACACAATAGAACTGTTGGGGGATGGGGTGGACTAAGTCATCTGGGTCACCTGAGGGTTATAAAGATTAAATGGTATGTCTAACACAAGGAGTATTCTGCTTAGGGAGGAGGCATGCTGCTAATTAGCATAATTGCCTGATGACTGACAGAGACAATGTCAGTGGTTTGTTTTTATTTTGTGTTTGGTGCTTTTGCACAGGGACAATCATTCAATGGATTTTAATGCCGTCTCCCTAAAAGTAACCACATGCCTTTCCCTAGAGTCATGTATATGTTAGTTACACGCCTGTCTTTACAACAGGAACTTCAAAAGCACCTGAGAGTTGTCATCATGTAATGAAATAAAAAGGGAAGATTGGGAGTTAGGCCTGTAGGGTTTGCACTTGCTCTTCACTAGCTGTGTGACCTGGAGCAAGTCACTTGATCTTTCATTTCTATTAAAAAATTTTTTTAAATCCTCTCCTGAGGATATGTTTTTAGAGAGGAGAAGGGAGAGAGAGAAACATCAATAGGAGAAACACCCATTGGTCGCCTCCCGTACCCACCGCACGAGGGGGTCAAACCAGCAACCTAGGTATATGGGTAGGTATGTGCCCTGAGCAGCAACTTTTTGGTGTAAGGAGGACACCCCAATCCACTGAGCCACCCGGTCAGGGCAAGCCACTGACCTTTCATTTCTCCAGTTGAAAAATGGAGATAACAGTCTGACCATATGCCCCTGGTTCTTGTTGAGGGGATAATGGAACACTGTCTGTCGGCGTGAAAAGGCTTTACAACCGTAAACCGCAACACACCTGTTAGCTGATCTAATATTGACAGTGCAGAAACTTCGTCAAACACAGTATCCTCAGATTAAGTCTCCGGAAAAGACTGCTCCTCTTTGAAAGCTTTTAGCACGTCCAAAACAGGTCATTAGAGAAAGATTTGGATTCAGGTTGTCTGACATTTAATGATCAGCAACATCCCTCGTAAGCGGTAAGCGGAAGAGCCTCTGTGGGAAAGCGTTGCGTTAAACATAGGCTCAGAGAAAAAATGACTAGTATTTCATGGACCTAACAGACAGCGAGGGATGGGATTTGTCCCATCAGCAAAGAGCAAGGCCTTAGGGCAGTGGTTCTCGACCTTGGCTGCACAGTAGAATCACCTGGGAATCTTTTTAAAATCCTGATTTCTGGGCCTCATTCCCGAGGATGAGAACCACTGCCTTAGTGTGTGTGCATCGAAAAGTGGGTCGCGCCTGCTTCCCAAGTGTTCCGGTGTTCTTAGCATTTTATTCGAAGATCTCACAGTTCTGGATCTCACATCTCTAACCTTTAGCAGGTATTTGCTCGTAAACCTTTTAGAAGTGAAGATAACGCCTGGTATTTGCTAGTAAACCTCTTAGAAGTGAAGATAACGCAGATAACACTACCGACGGGGAGTCGGACACTGAAGAAACAGTCCCCGCTGGTTCCTCGCAAACCTCTGTCCTGATAGCTCTGCCAGCTTCCCACGCCCTGCCACCCCCGGGTCGCTCCCCGCTGCCAGGCG
>NW_005356870.1:9336462-9356979 GCF_000412655.1 Myotis brandtii | reverse complement strand
GCCGCCAAAGCTGGGGGAGAAGTGGGGTGGCAGCGCCGGCCGAGCGGAGGCTGCGGAGAGCAGGTCTCACGTGGGCACCGCGCAGCTGGTGCGGAAGGGACGGATGCGGACCTCGCCGCTGTCACCTTGAAAGTGACCGAAGGGCTCACTGTAGACTCCGTTCACTGTAGACCGACAAGCTGTACCCTTGGCCGGAAGCCGCCGCCAAAGCTGGGGGAGAAGTGGGGTGGCAGCGCCGGCCGAGCGGAGGCTGCGGAGAGCAGGTCTCACGTGGGCACCGCGCAGCTGGTGCGGAAGGGACGGATGCGGACCTCGCCGCTGTCACCTTGAAAGTGACCGAAGGGCTCACTGTAGACTCCGTTCACTGTAGACCGACAAGCTGTACCCTTGGCCGGAAGCCGCCCACCAGACACTAGACCCGCCAGGGCCCTGCAGCCCAGCCCTCTCGCTGGGCGGTTGGCTTGGGCCCATTCTGGGTATCAGTAATCGGGGTTGAAAATGGCATTAATGGGGTTGGGCAGCTCCCCACGGCTGCTCGCCCCGCGGTACTACTTTCTGCGGGTCCCTGGGCTTCTCTGGCTCTCAGGCCACCAGGTTGGACTCCTCTAGAATGATTAGTGGATGTGTGTGTGTTTGCTTGCCTTCAAACTCTTTTTGTGTTTTCAAGACGTACTCTTTTTCTATTAAGTTATTTGTTGTTGTTGTTTTTTGACTCGGATTAATTTATTTTGGAGTAAACATGGGGAGATGAATCCTTCATTTAGCCTGCATAGAGTTTCACATACTTTGTTAATACTGCTTCAGCAGTCAGTGGGCTAATAAAGGAAATCCCAGTGTGTTGTGTTTTGTTTGAATAAAATCAAAGTCTTAGGCAAAACGGGGAGGGGTGCCGGCAGATGAAAGCTGGGATGAAAGCCTTCATGTTTTGCCAGGTAATGGGGATTCAGTCACCATCACGCTAAGTCCTCAGGCCTGGGCTGGCGGGTGGGCTGGAGGGGTTAGTCTCCCTCTCTACCGCCACTCCTAGGTGGGTGGGGTGGGGTGGGGTGGGGAGGAAACCAGAGATTCTGCCTCCTGGGAGCCTGGGACTTCCTTAAGGAGGGTAGATACACCCAGATAACAGTGTTTGGTTAACACTAAAAGGAATCGCATAGTTGGAATTGCAATTCTGTAGACAGACTTCTTTTTCAGGGATAATTAGGGCAGGAAATGATGGGCAATTTAAACAGAAACAATGATGCCCTACTTGTATCGTGCTTTACAATGTGCTTTCATAATTTTTTTCTTAGGTACAATACTCCATAGGAAAGTTATACAAAGAAATGATTAGAAACTAATTATCCTTAAGAAAAACAAAAACCTGAGGAGTGGAATTTAAAAATCCGCAGCAAACAGTGCTTGCACAGGACCTGTGCCTTTTAATTATACATCAGTAATTAAAGGTTACAATTTTGAGTATTTCATAGGATTATAAAATTATAGCTAGATTTCTTTGGGTATTTCTTGGAAACAAAACTGCAGTTATTCGATTTAAGCATTTCAAAAGCATGTCACTCACTGGCCCTATTTTGTTGGTCTTGTCTGTTATGATTTCAAAAGTAATGCATGCTTGCTGTATAAAAATTGGTAGATTCAGTAAAAGTGTAAGAGTTAAATAACCCTCCCTAGCCTGTGTGGCTCAGTTCGTTGGGCATAGTCCTGTACACTGTAAGGTTACAGGATCGATTCTGGATCAGAGCAGGAGCTGGGGTTTCTGGTTCGATCCCCGGTAGGGGGCATGTAGGATGTTTTGCTCTCACATCAATGTTTCTCTCTCTCTCTCTCTCTCTCTCTCTCTCTCTCTCAAAAATATAAAAATAAAAAAGGAGTTAAATAATCATATTATCCAAAGATAATCACAATATAACAAAGATTTTTTTTAAAGTGGTGGCATAAATATACAGTTGCATGCTGATTTTTTTTTTTACTGCTTAACACATGAAAAGATTCTGATGTTTTCATAGTTCTTCAAGAATGTTATTTTAGTGACTACATGATATTATGTAAAAGTAACAATTTACTTAGCCATTTCCTTATAGTTGAACTTTTAATTTATTTCCTATTATTAAATATATACGAATGCAACCAATATTCTTTATAAAACTTGATCTACAGAGCATAGTTCCTTAGATGGAGTCCTCCAAACACAGTTGATGATTCACTAATCTCTTTATACAGATTGATTATTTGCTTTCCAAAAAATGTTATGCCAAAGTGTGTTCCCACCCGCACTCCATGAGAATACCTGTGTTACTATATTCTTGTTAATATGGGGAAGCATCCTTAAAAGGAAAAATAATTCTTGATAGCTTTATAGTTGAACAGTGCTATCTCAATATTTAAATTTCCATGTCTTTGATTGCAAATAATATTGAAAAGCAAAACATCTAGTAATTTTTCATTTTTCTTCCCTTTTAATTGAATGTAGTGCCATTTTTTTTCCTCCTGGAGCATTAGCATTTTTCTATCAATTTTATAAGAGCCTTTTATGTCTTTTTTTTTTTACCTTGAAATAGCCTTTTATGTCTTGATAATAAATTTTTGTCCTTCATATTGCAGCTATTTTTCCCAATTTTATCTTTGCTTTATAAAGATACTTAGCACATATTTGTAGTGGTTTTGACTTATAGAAGTTCTATACTTTAATGTAGCCAAATTTGTTGACTTTCTCAAAACAAAATTTTTTTTTGAAAATAGAAGTTATCGTGTATTTTCTTAAAATGTATAGTAAGACATTCTGATTCAGTTGCTATGAACAGATTTAATAAAAAATCCTCACCTGAGGACATGTTTATTGATTTTAGAGAGAGAGGAAGGGAGAGAAACATCGATCAGTTACCTCCTGTATGCATCCTGACTGGGGATCGAATCTGAAACCTGGGTATGTACCCTGACCAAAACAAAATTTTTAACACTCCTGAATCATAGTTTAAGACTATGTATGACAGTGACAGAGATGACTTTCAAAAGATCCCCGCCCCCCCACTAATTCTGGTTTAGATTCTTATCAAATCCATTGTCAGAACCTGCATGTCCTGGAGTAGAGATTGCTGCAAAAACAGATTGTGTT
This sequence comes from Myotis brandtii, assembly GCF_000412655.1. NCBI lineage: Eukaryota > Metazoa > Chordata > Mammalia > Chiroptera > Vespertilionidae > Myotis > Myotis brandtii. Next base: position 9,353,870 of record NW_005356870.1, on the reverse strand, counting down.
TGTTGATGAGAAATAGTGTGCATGGCATATACCGTTAGGGATAGCATTCTTGCAGATAAGAACAGAAAAGTTTTAAATTCCAGGGAACGAAAGTCTTTCAGACCTGTTGTTCTGTGGTTATGTAAACCAGGCTCACAATCCATTTATTTTCAGTAGTTCACCTCTAGTATTACTATTTTGCCAGAATCCTTTTTATATCCATTATTGTAGTTTTGCGTTATTGACACGAGTCTCTCCTGCTGTCTAGTCGGGTGTATATGTAGTTCATAAGTTTTCCCAGATTGATTTCGAATACTACTTCTAGATTAATCTACTTACTTGAAGAGGAGAAAATGTCTTTTAGATTTCCCAAATGTGAGTTACCTTTCCATGCTGTGGAAGCTTCAGTATGCCCTGAGGACTTGTGAGTGGTCTCCATCAGAACCCAGGCCCTCTCACTCTCCATCTTTTAGAGAAGGGGTCCTCAAACTACAGCCCGCGGGCCACATGCAAATACAAATATTGTATTTGTTCCCGTTTTGTTTTTTTACTTCAAAATAAGATATGTGCAGTGTGCATAGGAATTTGTTCATAGTTTTTTTTTAAACTACAGTCCGGCCCTCCAACGGTCTGAGGGACAGTGAACTGGCCCCCTGTTTAAAAAGTTTGAGGACCCCTGTTTTAGAGCCTCAGAATAAGCCAGGGGACCGATAAGAGCCCAGGGGATGAGGTCAGTGTGTGGTTAGGGTGTTCGGGGACACTTAGAAATGGGCCCAGACTCTCTGTTGAGGCCACGTGGTGACCACCACACTTAGCTGGCCGGTGCGTGGGCAGTGGTGGCTTGTGGCCTGCAGAGGAGTGATTGACTGAGGATGAGTGACCCCATTCTGGTTTTTTTGTTTTTTTTTAGAAAGAAAAAGAGGGATTAGAGCAGGGGTGGGCAAACTTTTTGACTTGAGGGCCACAATGGGTTCTTAAACTGGACCGGAGGGCCGGAACAAAAGCATGGATGGAGTGTTTGTGTGAATTAATATAAATTCAAAGTAAACATCATTACATAAAAGGGTACGGTCTCTTTTTTTTTTTGGTTTTTTTTATTTCAAACGGGCCGGATCCGGCCGCGGGCCATAGTTTGCCCACGGCTGGATTAGAGGATATAGTCTGACCTTAGCCAGCCTGACACGTGGTTGAGAAAAGCCTGCTTTGACCAGGCTTCTTTATCCTTGGCCTAGGGCCGTCCAGTATAACCAGGAACTGAGTTTGACGTTCAGCTACTGCTTCTAAAAACGTATTTCTAAACCAGCTTTTATAAAACACTGCCCTGATGATAGTTATTTTTTTAAATGACCTCCATCTTCTCTGAAATCAGCAGTTCTTACTTTTATGTGGGCAGTTACCCATGCATGGCTTTTTCTTGTTCACTTGGCTCACGATGAAATGGATTTTTCGCCTTGGGGATGACAGACTTGGGGGCTACTCCTTACTCTGCAGATAGATAACAATAAGACATCGCTTTCACACACTGTAACCTAAGTTGCTATTTGTGATTGCTCTGATGGCTGACTTTTATGCAATCAAGGAAGAAATGTTGAGCAAATTTACAGTGTAAACCAAATTCAGTCTAGAGGAACTTTACTTAAGCAAATAGCTTGAAGCAGTTCACAAGTACATATTTGCATATAAATCGTTGATTCCAAAAACCTTAATTTTAGTACATTATAGCTAGTAACTTTTCCTTGGCCTTCAGTTTAAGCTCCATCCTGAAGAGAAATAAAAATGTATTTACTTAAAGATAAACTATTTTTTAAGTCTTGTTAGTAGACCCAGATCAAAATCGATGAATGTTCTTGTGTGCCCATTACTTACAAGAGTAAAAGTAAGAAAACTCACACATTCTCCCATTACTTGCACCTGCAGATTTCATTTCATTTTGAAGTTGTAAAACTAAGAGTTTTAAAGTTGCTTCAGGCCCGGCTGGTGTGGCTCAGTGGTTGAGCATTGACCTATGAACCAAGAGGTCACGGTTCAATTCCCTGTCAGGGCATATGCCCGGGGTTGCTGGCTCGATCCTCAGTTAGGGGGCATGCAGGAGGCAGCCAATCAATGATTCTCCCTCATCATTGATGTTTCTATCTCTTTCTCCCTCTCCCTTACTCTCTGAAATCAATAAAAACATAGTTTAAAAAAAATGAAGTCGCTTCAAGTTTCTCTTGAGGAAATGTGCACTTTTTAGCAGGTTGAATAGATTCCTTTTGAGCAGTGAGAGAAGATGGGCAAGTACAGGTTATAAGATTCTCAAACTAGCTGGAAAGGGTGAAGGGTCACAAGGAAAAGACTTCCAGGTAACGTGATTTTGTCTGAATATTGTGCTAATTTCATGTTTTAGTAGGAGTTGGGCTGAGCAGAAGTGTGGGCCTAGCCAGTCCCCCACTGTGTACCCACAGCAAGATGGGGGAAGGGGGGGAAGAAAACAGACTGGCCCAGCCAGTGTGGTTCAGTGGTTGAGCATCAACCTATGAACCAGGAGGTCATGGTTCAATTCCCAGTCGGGGCACATGCCAGGGTTGCAGGCTCAATCCCTAGTAGAGAGAGTGCAGGAGGCAGCTGATCAATGATTCTCTGTCATCATAGATTTCTCTCTCTTTCTCTCTCTCTCTGTCTCTCCCTCCTTCTCTCCCTCCCTATCCTTCTCCCTTCCTCTCTGAATTCAATAAGAATATATTAAAAATAGAAAAAGAAAAAAGAAAACAGACTGGGAGCGAGCGCATCAGTCTTCCAGGGAAGGTGTCCTGGAAAGAAGGGTTTAAAGCCGTCAAATTCCTTATCATTTCCTTTGAAGACTTTAAAGTATTTGTACCTTGTCAGCTTATATTTAAGCTCAATGCAAAGAAAAGAAAATTAGTGTTAAAGTTTGAGGGCCAATCAGTCAGAGTTACTCTGATCCCCTACAATGAACTAAAACATTGTAGGACGTTTTATGTCCTGAATTGTCATTGAGAAAAAGAATTCCCTCTGGGAGAGTCGCACTTATCAGAGGAGCAGGAAGAGAGGTAGAAAAATACATTCCTTTGTCAATAAACATGTAGCCTAAAGAATGGGTATGCCAGTGTTCACTGGGTCTGGACTGTCGGGTTAGCTGGCTTCTATACTTTTTCTGGAGTGGAAACTTGGTAATATTTAACTCCGGCATTGTTTACTTACAGGCCGGTTCTGAAGGAAAAGTCAATATTTCTTCACCTTATTTCAGATAAGCAGTTCCTAACCTATGGTGTGTTTAACAGCCTTCAGTGACGAAGGAGAAGCTGTCTCTCCTGTTTATCTCGTAGATCGTTTTGATGATTGTTAACAATGATATCAAGTTGCAACTGCGTGGCCTTTTAAAACCTAGGTCACTTGGTTAGCGTCTGGAATAAAAATAGAACCAGTATAGATAGAAGTAGCCTAAGAGATGACATTCCAACATGGATTCCCCTGCCCACCCCCACAACCTGTGTCGAGTTGTTGGAGTTGTTTTTACTAGAAGAGCTACTGGTGAAGTCACCTTGCACTATGAAGTCTATATTTTATTATACAGTAACCCACTGCACCATAGTTGTCTCATTCTTAGGCAAATTAATGAACTGAACCATATTTGCACATTTCTGCACAGCTAACCCAATAGTCTATCATACCACAGAGGATTGTGGAAGTCCTACTCATTGGAGAGAGAGTAAGAAAGATTGGAGAAATAGGAATGGGTTACAGAAGGTACATTTTCTACTAAGAAAAAGGCACTTGTTTTATCAGATATTCAACCTAGACCCTTTATGTGGAACCACGTATGTATAGGGGATAGTTAAGATTATGTTTTTTTTAAAAAAGAAAGAACTTTTAAAAAATATATTTTTTTATTGATTTCAGAGAGGAAGGCTAGTAGAGGGAGAGATAGAAACATCAATGATAGAATCATTGATCAGCCGCCTTCTGCACACCCTGTACTGGGGATTGAGCCCACAACGCAGGCATGTGACCTTGGCCGGAATCGAACCTGGGACCCTTCTGAGCCAAACTGGCTAGGGCATGTTTTTATCTTAAATAGTAAATAAAAGGCTTGAGTAAAATTCCTTGCTCTTAGAATCTTTTTTTTAAAAAATATATTTTAAAATAAATATCAAAAATATAAATCTTTGTTTTACTATGGTTGCAAAGATAAAAAAATTTCTATATGTGACACGGCACCAGAGTCAAGTTAGGGTTTTTCAAAATGCTGACACGCCGAGCTCAAAAGGTTCGCCATCACTGGGTTAGGGCATGTTTTTATCTTAAATAGTAAATAAAAGGCTTGAATAAAAATCCTTGCTCTTAGAATCTTAAGTTTGATTTTTGTATTGAGCGCTTTCTATGGGCCAAACACTGTAAGGCAGAAGTGCTGAATCTGGAAAAAATTGGCCCTGGTTCTCAGGGGAGTCTGTCAGAGAAGTCTCAACCACTGTGAAAAGTGCAGTTTTGGACATTTTCGTAAGTGTTCAAAGTTGCTAGGAGTATTCTCCCCAGCCGTTAACACCGTGCCATGCACTGGGGATTCTGCTCCCTGGACTGAATTCTCGCAAACCTAAGGCTGTTCTGACAATTCTGGTTCTGTAAAGACTCGTGATCTTGGACCACTTTTCCTTCTCACGGAAAGAGCTGAGAGGCGCTGCAGTCTGTGGTTGCACCTACCTTCTCTGGAGAAGCTTTTTAAGTGACTTTTCCCCCAATATCTTTTTGTTACATCTTGTATGTGTCTTGAGAGGAGGGTCTAAACCTTATGATACTGCATACATTTGCACTTTCAGAATTATTTGTACCAGATGTAGCCTGGAATAAATCATCGAAAGCTCCGAAGGCATGGAGTTTGAAATTCTTGCTCCAGTTAGTCACAGCTCCTAGAAGGTCTTTTAAGCCAGAGATATCAGTGTCCTTCTTGCTTCCCTTGACCTTGTCTTCTTTGTCCTTCTTGTCCTCTCCTCGTGCCCGGCCCCCTCATCCACTGATACACGCAGCAAGCCAAGAGCGAGGCAGCTCAGCCTGTGAAATCGGTGCCATTGGTGGTTAGGCTAACGTCGAGCTGGAAGGTGGGAGGTTCCCATTCCTTCTGAGTGATAATTCTGTTTTTAATAAAGTACCTGGCATGCCCATACGCATATACTTGTACAGAATTAAGTCTACTTGTGAGAATTTGTGACGTTTCCACTTGTACTGTCAGTCGCAAGTGGGCAGCTGCTCGTGAATGGAGACTTGGGCTGTTCCTTGTTTGGAGAAATATGTATTTACAATTTAAAGAGGAATTCAGATGGGTTTTCAGTCTGGGGTTGCTCTGTCTCTTATTACATTAATAAGATGTGTGTTTCAGAGTAGTTTTGCATTTCTGGAAAACTTTTTGATGGTTCACCAGAATTTCTGGTTATTGAATTTGATTCAGGACTCTCAAGTATGGAATGTTTTGGTTTAATGCTTAATAACTTCTGATGTTGTCATGGAGATATTCATGACAACTAGGCAGAGGGATTTACTAATTAATTTTTATTTCCAGATAAGAGCGAGTCTAGTCAATGAAAAGGGAATGGAGATAGGAAAAAGCCTTTATTCTCTTTTCTATACAAAACTTTAAATGATTTTATATTGCACATATGACTATTATGGTAGAAAATGTTGGTTATGTCTTGCTACACTAAATATTTAAAATTTATAACTTTGTAGGTACATAGTCAAATGAAAATTATTTTCTACTTATACTGTATAAATAGAAGCCTACTGGGCAGAGTATTATTTTCCCCCCTCTCCTTCCTCCTGTTTTTTTTTTTTTAAATAATATATTTTTATTGATTTCAGAGAGGAAGGGAGAGAGAGATAGGAACTGCAATGATGAGAGCGAATCATTGATCAGCTGCCTCCTGCACGCCCCCTACTGGGGATCGAGCCCACAACCGGCATGTGCCCTTGACAGGAATTAAACCCCGGACCCTTTAGACCGCAGGCCAATGCTCTATCCACTGAGTCAAACCGGCTAGGGCTCCTTCCTCCTGTTTTTATTAAACTTGGAATAATAAAACAAATAGAGGTGTTTTTTGTTTTTTTTTAACCCTGATGACCATTATGAAACCTTGGAGACATACTTGGTTATAGAACTGGAAAAAATGTTACTGGTATCTAGAACATTTGGGACAGGAATGTAATGGAGTGTGCACAGACTTCTAAGTTAGACCAAGTTGGGTTCCTGTGTGAGATCTATGCTAGGCCACGTGATTTTCTGCACCTGTGGCCTCATCGGGACAGTGGGAGAATACCTGTCTCGTGGGGCTGTTCTACCTCAGTGCCAGGCACAGAGAAAACAATGATTTCATGCTAATCACAGCCTTCCTTTGTTTCTTGTTTTAAACCTCTTCCGATCATGGAATTTAAATTCCTCTACTCCCTTCTGGTGGAGGTGTTTCTTGACTCTGCATAGGAGCCTGGAATTTAATAACTTTCCCTCTTCCTTAAAAAAAGAATCAGTGTGTACCAATAACAGTTGAGGTTATTTATTCTTGGACTCCAGCGTTGTAACCTCTTGATTTTCTTGAGGGTTTGAGTTTAGTGAGTTGCTCTATTTTGCTATATATGAGCTGCATTTTTTTTTTAAAAAATCAAAGTAGATACTTTCATCTTTGCTGAAGTCGGTAAATTATGTTGCTGGTTTGCTATCAGCACATTCTAAAAGCACTTAGAGTTGAGTCATCACTTTGAACCAATAAGCACTTGTGGCTTTTGAAGTACTGCCATCCTCTGCTCTAATTTTTAATTTGTAGTTTAGTCCACCAACATTTATATTTAAGAGTTCTGGTTGTAAAATGTGATCATTCATATATTTAAATACTAAGGCAAGTCTGAATTTTCATTTTTCAAACAAAGTGAAATAATAACTCCATGTGTTTTTGGAAAGTACAGAACCTTGTAAATACAACATTAAGGACATTTTCATTCAACTATCACATCAGCGCTGTGAGGTGGGCGAGGCCAGATGTGTGAGTTCTGTTCTATACACGAGGACGCTGAGTACTGGAACTATTCAGGTAGATGTTTTGTATTATGATGAGTAAGCTATGGAACTAGGACAGGGACCCAGGTCTTCTTCCCTCCGGGTCCATTCCCCACTCCCAGTGTGATATTGTTACTTGACTGCTTTCAATTCCATCCGAAGTAATACGTTGTTGTTGGTAGGATTTTCTTCAGATTGGTGCTGAAATGGGATCAAAGGCATGCAGTAGTTTGGATATGTAACATTTCAGATGACATAGCTTAGAATTATGATTTGTTATTTTTTCCCATTTTCTAACCACACACTATAAACCAGAATGTTAAAATCTAGTAAGCCATTAAATTACTGGCATAAATTGAAAATCGACAGCTACAGATTATTACAATGATTTATATTACATTTCCATGAGATTTTATAGTTTTCAGACTTTTTTCAAGAAGAACCAAATAAAATTTTATCAGAACAACCATTTGAATCATTCCATTGATTGTGCAATAGTACATTATTAAAATGTACCCATTTACAGATAGCAATCCAAGGTTATGTATCTTTTAAAAAAATATTTTTAATTGATTTCAGAGAGGAAGGGAAAGAGAGGGAGAGAGAGAAACATCAATGAGAGAGAATCATTGGTCAGCTGCCTCCTGCATGCCCTACACTGAGGATGGAGCCCACAACCTGGGCATGTACCCTGACCAGGAATTGAACCATGACCTTCTGGTTCATAGGTCGATGTTCAACCACTGAGCCACACTGGCAGGCCAAGGTCATATATCTTGAATAGGGACTGATATTTGCTTTTTTGAAACACTTTTTCTATAGAAATTTTGAATCCCATTTCCTTATTTTAAGCTGCAGGGAGGCAGGTAATTCTTAGGTAAATGGAGCTAATCCCAGGTAGAAATTTAACTAGGAGATGAGGCCTGCTGTCAGTCAGAACTGGGAAGAGAATGTCCCATAAAACCACAGTTATACCCTGGGTATCAGTCATGGTTTTTGGCCAGAAGGTCACCAGTTTTCTATTACCAAAGTGACTTCTAAGGAAAGTACAGTGTTAGGCCTTGAAAAGTCCCTTTACATAGATTGGCTCTTCCTTTGGGCGGCTCCTGCAAGCTAGATGTGAACACACCTTAACCTCTACTAAGGAACTGTTATTTGCCAGTGGAAAGCCTAACATAGGTAATCATTTTCAAGGAAAGGGTACAGGAAGTTGGTGTTTAGTGAAGGTTGGGAGATACAGTGTGAGGTTCCTGCCAACTACACACACAGGACATTTTTCATTTGGCCTTGGCCTGACTCAAATGGAAAATTATTTCCTTTTAGCCAAGTGGACTTTGAAGAGATATGGCAACTGTCTGAAGGGTTCTAAACAAGGAGCTGTTCATGGTTATTTAACACTTTCAGGGGAAAGATTTCATTTTAGTTTTAAACACTGCCCTGCACACTCAGTCTACTCTCCTTCCCCTAAACAACCTGTTTTACCTTTTGGGAAAATTTTTTTTAATTAATAGAATTTAAAAGATATATTTTTATTGATTTTAGAGAGGACGGGAGAGGGAGAGAGAGAGATAGAAACATCAATGATGAGAGAGACACATTGGTTAGTTGCTTCCTGTACATGCCCCAACCAGGGTCAGGGATCAAGCCTGCAACTGAGGTATGTGCCCTTGACCAGCATCAAACTCGGGACCCTTCAGTCCACAGGCTGATGCTCTACCCACTGAGCCAAACCAGCTAGGCCTTGGGCAATTTTTTTTTTTTTAACTAGCTGTATGTAATTTAGAAATAATGCAGAGTCTTTACATCAATTTTTTTTTTTCTTGGCTCAACTCTACAGTCCTTGACGGTGGCCCTTGATTGGTACTGGGTGTAAGTGGGGGTTTGGTTTTTACTTGTTTACTTTTATGGGGACAGTCCAGTCTGTGTTGGCTTAGTGATATCCTGGAACTTCATCTTATTGTTTTGACTCTCACACTTCTTACTGATCTTCATGACAAAGCCTACTTTTTGATAAAATTCTGAAAGTTATCTACAATACGATGTAATATCCACACAAGCAAGGAATTAATTTTGTTCACCTCTTTATCAGGAGTACATAGAATTGTGTTTTATATTTAGTTGCTCAGAAATGTGTTGAAGGAATGCTGACTTAGAGAGTATTTTAGATTCTCAGTTCTACTGGTTTGGGATTATAGACATCTGGTATGTGGTCCTGACTGACTTTATAAGGTGATTGTTTAGGTCAGTGGCTATAGAGGGTCACAGTCAGAAACCAACTCCTCAAGGGGGGGTCTTCGTGAATATATTCAGGAGGTAACAGTAAAGCTTAAAATTCTACATAAGTAGGGCATATTTGATGTCAGACAAAAATGGTAGTTAGTAGGTGTAGTCAACATTCCAGGTTTTAAATTGGGTTGGAAGGAATTAGTTGGAAGGTGGATTACAGAACAAGAGCCAAGGAAAACATCTGTAGGATCCAGTGCAAATTAACAGATGTCTTCTGGAATAGGCACTGCTGTCTGCTGGCCACATGCTCTATGAGACAAATTAGAGATAAAATTAAGTACCATGAAATGCACCTGGCTTAAGTGTACAAAGATGAATTTTGACAAATGCAGATCTATATAACCAATACAGTTAAGCTAGATCTATCTAATCCAGTGGTTCTCAACCTTCTGGCCCTTTAAATACAGTTCCTCATGTTGTGACCCAACCATAACATTATTTTCGTTGCTACTTCATAACTGTAATGTTGCTACTGTTATGAATTGTAATGTAAATATCTGATATGCAGGATGGTCTTAGGCAACCCCTGTGAAAGGGTCGTTCGACCGCCAAAGGGGTTGCGACCCACAGGTTGAGAACTGCTGATCTAATCATATCTATCTATCTATCTATCTATCTATCTATCTATCTATCTATCTATCTCATATCCATTACCCCAGAAAGTTCCCTTGACCGTATGAACATGTCGCTAAGCTTTGGTCATAAGTTAAATGAGGATAAATAATAAAGCTTCTTTCACAAGGTTGTTGCCATGATAACAGTAGCAACTAACAATTCTGAGTTAGAAATTTTCGGAATTGTTAGTTGCTCAATTCCTGTTAACTCTTAAAACAACCCTTAGGAGCTGTATTGTTATTGTGATACCCATTTTTACCCATGAGGAAAATGTGGCCAAGATTATATTTGACTTGCCCAAGGTAGGGAAGCCAGTTGTTGAGTAAATGTGGGAGCTCCCCATGAATAGCACATGCTCTCCGTGTCTGGGCAGCTGTGGGTCCATATAGCTTTCTAGAGCTGCCAAAGGTTAGTAGACTTTATTCCTGTGGGAAGGAGGGTGGAAGGGAGATCAGGATTACACATTTGAACTGGGTTTAATGGCCATTGCTATTTATTAACTCTGTTTCTTGGACAAGGTGCTGAAGTTTTGGAAATATCAAGTTTGACTCCTATAAAAGGAGAGGAGGCTTAGGAGGAAGGTGACGGTCATGGGACCCGTCTGTCCCACGGGCTGTCACTGGGAGGAGGACTGTGAGAACACTTTGTGGACTTTGAAGAGCTGTGTGTTGCCTTTGTTATCTTTATCCACGGGAGAAGTAGCTGCCCGCTGCCCCATCCTGGCTTCACACACTTTGCTGACTGTGGCTGGACAAGTAGGAATTGACAACGTGTCAGCGAGAGACAGTCCCCACTTGTCAGCCCCTGATGCCCTGAACACTGTGGACACAGCTTTTTTGCTCACAAGTCCTTCCAACATTCAAAAGCCTCAGATAGTGTTTCAGCTGTTAGATCAGCCTCATTCTACAATACTTGTCAACTTTATTAGGAAAGAGTATATATGATTTAAATTCTATTTTGATTTTTCTTTCTGAAATACATCTGAAACAGTATGAGTTGGTGTGAAGTGGGTGAGTTCCTAAGTCAGCAGTTCTCAACCTGTGGGTTACAACCCCTTTGGGGGTCGAGCGACCCTTTCACAGGGGTTGCCTAAGACCATCGGAAAACGCATATATAATTACATATTGTTTTTGTGATTAATCACTATGCTTTAATTATGTTCAATTTGTAACAATGAAATTGGGGGTCACCACAACATGAGAAACTGTATTAAAGGGTCGCGGCATTAGGAAGGTTGAGAACCACTGTCCTAAGTGATCCAAAGAACCGCAGTGATGTTCTGGCCTGACCGGAATTATTTTGTGCCTGCTTCCTCTATTCCTGAAAGTAAACTAATTCCCCAGGATGTTTGGGTGCCAGTTACTAGACATACTATCTAACTTCAGGATTTAAATTTGGTCAATTCAAACTTCCTTTCCAGGGCTGTTCTCTCCTCTCAAGGGTTGTTTTCCTGCCTCCCCAGGACACCCACATCTGGGATGGTACCTGGGTCCTGAAGGAGCTTTATAGCACCAGGATCTCAGGAAATGGGTGAGGTTGTCTGGTCCAGGTGCTGCCTTCTGGCGTTGTGGCCTCTGTGGAATCATTCCTCATGGTGGGTCTGTAGATGGCTGTGTGTGTGTGTGTGTGTGTGTGTGTGTGTGCGCGCGCCCTGGTTGGTCTGTAGATGGCTCTGTCCAGGTGTAATCTGGTTGGTCTGTAGGTGGTTGGTCTGTAGATGGCTCTGTACAGGTGTGTCCTGGTTGGTCTGTAGATGGCTCTGTGTGTGTGTGCCCTGGTTGGTCTGTAGATGGCTCTGTACAGGTGTGTCCTGGTTGGTCTGTAGATGGCTCTGTGTGTGTGTGTGCCCTGGTTGGTCTGTAGATGGCTCTGTACAGGTGTGTCCTGGTTGGTCTGTAGATGGCTCTGTCCAGGTGTGTCCTGGTTTCTGTGGTCTCTGTTTTGGCTTCCAGTGGAGGGATCAGGACACAGTGACTTCCTTGATCTGTCCTGGCCTTTTCTGGGCCCTGGCCCTCTCAGCACTTCTTTTATGTGTGTCTTTCTCTCTGGTCCTCCTCTTTGATCTTCCTGGAGAGGGGAAACTGCGCCATTCGTATCCCATCTGGCAGCCTCTGGCAGCCTCCCTTCTCCATCCTCCCACCCTCCTCTCCCCTGCTGCCCTTTTCACCCAGCCCAGCGGTTCCACGTGAGGATCTGTGAAGGGGAATGGTGGAGGGCTTGGAAACAAAGTGTCTACCATGATACAGTGAAGTGGAAAAAAAATGTGCTAACATTTTCATCAGGCAAAATTTATATAATGTAAGCTAAAAGAAGGTTCTTTAGTCTGCATTATCTACTCCCTTCATTTTTGTGTTAAAAAATGACTTTTGTAATGTGCTGGTAGTAGTAAAGATGTTCTTTTATAAAGTGTTGGTAGTAGTAGAAATGTCCTTTTATAATTGTGGGTAGTCGTAAACAGGTATTTTGTCTGCCGTGTCCTTAGTGGCAAAATTAAAACCTGGCTTCCCCATGTTTGTCTCCAGATTTTGGGAGGGGAATTTTACGTAACATCTGAAAGGCTGAGGCGCACTCACCTGCCTGTTCCTGATGCATCATCTTCTCCCGGGAGCTACACGAAAGCACCCCCTCCATGGTCACAGCAGTGGAGTTCCCGTAGGCTCTGGCTGCTTTTTCTTGTGCAGTATTTGTAATTATGACCCTGGACTGTCTTGTCTTCTCAGTTGCACTGAAGGCTCTTTGAAGGCTCCTTGAAGACAGGGGCTGTCTTGTGCTCCTAGCAGCTTAGCTGGCACGTGATAGGCGACTGAGGAATGTTTGTAGAATGAATGTAAGCTTTGGTAGTAAAAGGTCACTTTAAAGCAGGGATAAGGGAATTGGCAGGGTGGTGCACGAGGTAACTGATCCCCATTCTGTAGCTACTAAGTTTCCTGGGACTAGTGGTATTGTACGGGTTCCTCCTTTTGTAGTTAATTGGAGGCTGTGAATATAATAAAAATCACATAAGGATTATTTCTTTTTTTGAAAGTTTCTGGTGTAAAGAGAACAATTGTAAGGAAATTGGTGAGGTTGATATTGTTAACTAAAATGTACAGCGTTTATTGAATGGTGGGGAAATAGAAGTTTTCTCAGTTGTGAATGTGGATTAAATTAAACCACACAGCCATCTTGCCTTTACTGCTAAACTGGGAACTCAGTATCCAAGAAGAGAAATGTTATTTCATTTAACTTCTGGTAAAAATATTTTATACAGGGGGTTGAAGCCATTTGGAGAAAGGCCTGAGTGGATACTGGAATTGTTCACTTTGACGAGCTGGGTTACTGAACTCCACAGATATTTATTGAGTGAGCACGAGTGGAACATCTCCTTCCCATTTCTAAGTGCACGTCTCCATTGCATCCATCTCGGCCTTAAACCCCGAGCCAGCCTGGCATGCCATGGGGGCCCACAGATCTGTGAGAATGGGAGCAATGATTCCAGCCTCAGCTTGGGATTTGTTGGCCACAACTGAGCTGCAGATTCCTATGAAGGAGCCAGCATGTTCCTGAATTGTTGCTGTTAAGAGTTAATTGCTGAGGGTAATTGTTTAGAGGTGTCGGTCTGTTTTGTTGTTAATCCTCACCTAAGGATATTTTTTCCATTGATTTTTAGAGAGAGTAGCAGGGAGAGGGGAAGGGAAGAGAGAGAGAAATGGGGGGGGGAGAGAGAGAGAGAGAGAGAGACATTGATTGGTTGCCCCCTCCCCCCCCACACACACATGCCCAATCAGGGCGGGGATCAAATCTTCAAGCCAGTTACATGGCCTTGAGCAGAAATCGAACTCCTGCAGGCAGACACTCTAACCACTTAGTAGCACTGGCCAGGCCTAGAGGTGTCTGTGTTGATTGACTTTCACCTACCAGTGATTTTAATGCTGTCACAGGCCATCATACAGTTGGGGGGGGGGGAGAGAGAGAGAGAGAGAGAGACATTGATTGGTTGCCCCCTCCCCCCCCACACACACATGCCCAATCAGGGCGGGGATCAAATCTTCAAGCCAGTTACATGGCCTTGAGCAGAAATCGAACTCCTGCAGGCAGACACTCTAACCACTTAGTAGCACTGGCCAGGCCTACAGGTGTCTGTGTTGGTTGACTTTCACCCACCAGTGATTTTAATGCTGTCACAGGCCATTGTACAATTGGGAGCCAGACTCGGATCATTTTCATGGACCTAAAGACTTTGCAGTAAACATGTTAGCCTTAGGAATATAAAGCTAAATAAACAAAGCCCAGTTTATGAATTTCCACTTCTTCTATAGCACAATGTGCATATTCAATGTCCTTTTTTATTAAAAAAAAATTACATCACCGATTCCTCTGAGTCTATTAAGCTGCTGAGATCCCATAGGCTCCCTCTTCTTTCACTCCCATCTGAGAAATACACAAAGTAGCCAGTTTGAGAGCAGTGAGATTCTGTTCTGGGCATAAGGGCAAGGGAGGGAGGGGACTTGCCTGGGTTTCTTGCTTCTGAGGTCCATGCTGTGTTATTTTGTTCTTTCGGCATACTTCCCCCCCCCCCCATGCAGCCATCCTGGAGCTCCACAGGGGAAGGAGGGGAGGGTACCTGACAGGTAGAGATGTGCTCACTCACCTTCTGGGCCAGAGACTCCCGATAAACACGCTCACTGCCATGCCAGGACCACTGAGTGAGTCTTCATCATTCCTCGGATCTGAGTCAGGCAGCTTGTCTTCTCCAATCCTGGAGCCAGCGTGCTATCCCAATGCTTTCACGAGTCTTCATCTAGTGTTACCCATAGGATCTGGAGAGCAAATATTTTTGGCACAAAGTTTGTGGGTTCAGAAAAGATATACAATTTTTAAAGTACATATTTTTGTTGATTTCAGAGAGGGAGAGAGAGAGGGAAACCTCAATGATAAGAGAGAATCATTGATCGGCTGTGTCCTGCAGGTCCCACACTGGGGATCGAGCCCACTACACGGGCATGTGCCCTTGACTGGAATCGAATTTGGGACCCTTCAGTCCCCAGTCTGAGGCTCTCTCCACTGAGCCAAGCCGGCGAGGGCAAAGATTCTTTACGAAAGTTAAGTTGAGGATGAATGAAAGAGGTCAATTTTGGTATGCTGTGGTATCCTCGGAGGAAAGGCACTAGATGAAATACATAAATGTACGTTCCCCTCTTATTTTTTAGACGCGCTCTCCCATGAAGTTTCAGTTGTTAAAACATTCAAACCTAGTTTGAGGTTCTCAGGCTTCATTTTAGTGATGAGATGGGAAAACCAACCAAACATTGAAATTGAAGTGCATGTTACTATAGCTGTCTTTTATAGAAATGTAGGAGTAGGTGATGTAAGGTTTAACCTCAGACATAGTTAGTGCTTCTGGTAGGCCTGTTCCAATTTACAGACGTTATAGTATATGGTTATATTTTTAAATAGCACAAGGGGATAGTTAACATACTACACTGTCTTGCTGCAATCTTTTTTTTGAAAGATGACTAAATTTTTCTTTGAATATTTTTATCAATAGCGACCTCTTTCCAAGGCTGTTACATAAATCTTAAAAAATTCTTTTAATTTATTGAATTTTAGAGAGAGAGAGAAAGAAAGATTGATTTGTTGTTCCACTTACTTATGCGTTTGTCGGTTGCTTCTTGTATGTCCCCTGACCAGGAATCGAACCCACTGCCTTAATATACTGGGATGACACTCTAACCAACTGAGCTACCTGGCCAGGGCGATTATATAAATCTTAACGTTGCTGTTGGACATGATATTTTAGGAAAAAGAAATCTTACCACTGAGCTGTTTTAAATTTTCTGGTACATGGATTAAAATTCTCCTAAGATTAGGAGCTCTTTCATCTTTGATTCTTTTTTTTTTCTAACCTGATGGAATCACAGGCAGGATCGGCTGGCACATTTGCAGTGGGAGCCTGGTGTTGGTCTGGCCAGAGGAGGGCTGTGAAGGTCATGACCCCGCTGTCCCTGGAGGGCGTTCTCCTGTGGAGCTCCGGGGCTTCTTGCTGTGTCAGCAGAGGAGAGTTGCTAATCCTACAGGGACTTGCCTGGCTTCTGAGGGTTTCTTTCCAAAGATTGCCTCATGGATGTCCAGGGCCAAGTTAGAAATCAGAGAGAGGCCACAGGCCTAAAAATAGTCCTGTCCAGGAGGAGGGCCGCGTGGCCCAGAGCCTCTGCTGCTTCGGGCTGCCAGCAGAGGCGGCGGGGCAGCAGGGGGGCGCTGTCTGCAGGCGGGTGGGGAAGTGGGGCACAGTCACTGTCCTTCCTGGCATGTGGAGGGGGACGTGAACGTTCCCGTGATTGACTGACTTAGAAACTTATATCTTTATTGATTTCAGAGAGGAAGGGAGAGGAAGAGATAGAAATATCAATGATGAGAATCATTGATCGGCTGCCTCTTGCACACCCCCAGCTTGGGATCGAGCCTGCAACCTGGGCATGTGCCCTTGACCGGGAATCAAACCCGGGACCCTTCAGTCCGCAGGCCGACACACAACCCCTGAGCCAAACCAGCCAAGGCTGACTTAGAAACTTTGACTCAAGTAAATATTGGCGGTGATTCTTTTTATTTTTTATTTTTTATTATTGTTATTTTAATCCTCACTCGAGGATATTTTTTCCATTGATTTTTAGAGAGAGTGGGAAGGAAAGGAAGAGATAGAAAGAAACACCGACATGAGCGAGATACATCGATTGGTTGCCTCCCACATGCCCCCGACCAGGGCCGGTAGCCTGCAACCGAGGTACATGCCCTTGACCGGCATTGAACTCAGCAGGCTTCAGTCCACAGGACAACGCTCTACCCACTGAGCCATACCTGCTAGGGCAGGTGATTCTTTTTAGGAGGCTGGGTGTAGTGGGCTATATTTCTCGATGTTTCTAACTTACAAGAAAATATTTTGTGTTTAATGTAGGTCACAGTACGTTGGAAGAATGGAAACAGTAACGTGCCTTGTCTCCTATACTAGTACTGCCTGGGAACACAGAGTGAAGCATTGTTCGGAAACTTGCAGACAACGGGTCCTTTAAACAAAGACCCATACATTTAGAATGGGAATGTATGGGAGAATTATGTGACGCACATACTAATCACACTCTGGATACATTGAACTTTGACAAGATGGAGTTGGGTAATCACCAACTACAATAAACATAAACAGAAGTTTTCATCATCTCAAAGTGTCCTCGTGCCCCCTTCAACCCTCCCCCTCCTCTGCCTCCTCACCTGGACAGACACTGGTGTGAGTCCTGTCCTCATGGTCTTGCCTTTCCAGGTGGTATGTAAATATCTTCCTAGATAGCATGATTGCCGATTGTGTCTGGCTTCTTTCACTTCACGTGTGTGTTTGCAGTACCTTTCTCTCGTTGTATCAGTGGTCTGCCTTTGTAATGCTGAAGTGGTATTTCATTATATGGATACTAGAGGCCTGATGCACGAAATTCATGCAAGAGTAGGCCTTCCTTCCCCCGGCTGC
>NW_005356870.1:9332965-9335311 GCF_000412655.1 Myotis brandtii | reverse complement strand
AAGGTCCCAGGTTCAATTCCGGTCAAGGGCATGTACCTTGGTTGTGGGCACATCCCCAGTGGGAGGTGTGCAGGAGGCAGCTCATCGATGTTTCTCTCTCATAGATGTTTCTAACCCTCTATCCCTCTCCCTTCCTCTCTGTACAAAATCAATAAAATATATTTAAAAAAATAGTTGTCTTTAGTCATATGTGGAATCTAATGAATAAAATTAACTAATAAACAAAATAGAGACAGACTCATAGAGAGCAGACTGACAGCTGTGTGTGGGGGAGTGGTGGTGGGGGATTGAAGGGATTGAACACAAAAGAAAAAAAAAGAGAAAGAACTCATGGACACGAACAACAGTGTGGTGATTGCGGGGCGGGGGGAGCTGGAGATGCGTATGGGGGGAGAATGGTGATGGATGTCGACTTTATTTGAGGTGGTGAACACAATGTAGTGTACAGATGATGTGTTATGGGATTGTGCACTTGAAACCTGTATAATTTTGTTAATCAGTGACACCACAATAGATTCAATAAAAAGGAAAAAAATATAAAAAACATGTAAGTTTGAAAAAAAATAGTTGTTTACCACTTCTTTATTTTATTTTATTGATTTCAGAGAGGAAGGGAGAGGGAGAGAGAGATAGAAACATCAATGAGAGAGAATCATTGATTGGCTGCCACCTGCACGCCCCCTACTGGGGATCAAGCCCACAACCCAGGCATGTACCCTTGACCGGAATTGAACCTGGGACCTTCCAGTCCGCAGTCCAATGCTCTATCCACTGAGCCAAACCAGCTAAGGCTGTTTACCACTTTCTAGTTTCGATCCATCATCTGTGAGTGATGTTTAATGGATCACTAAGAAAATCTGATTATAGTCAACATTCATTGAGTGCTAACGTAAAGTAAGACTTCGTGCCTGAGACTTCTGCCAATACACAGATGTTTGTCAGACAGCTCTTATTCTTGGAACCATGCAATCAAGTTGAGATGCATTTAACCCTGAAGAAGGAGCTTCCTATTACGTGGGCCTGGAGTGGGAGTGTTCCATGTAGAGGTAGTTGCATCAACCTTTCTCTGGGAATGATAGCAACACTATTAAAGAGTGGTTTGGGGGGGGTCTAAGCACCTCGATTTAACTCTGAAACGCCTGCCTAGAAACCTGTTCCTAAGATGTGGGACTCGGTTGGGTTTGCCCTGGTTACTATCGCAGTTTTACTCTCCTCTGAAATCATTTATCTGTTTGATGACTCATATTGGTAGAGTGAGAATTTAAATGAAGGTTTTTAACAACACAACATGCAAACTTAAGGTATGTGTTCCCGTGTACAAGTGGGTTCTTTCTCTGTGACTGTGGTTCCACCTGGCAGCTGGGCGGAGCCACAGTGGTTAGTGTGGTGACAAGTGCTATGGTGCAGACCTTTCCATTCATGGCTTTAGCGTATGCGATCTCAAATGCTCAGGAGGCAGCCCCAAGTTCTAAGATATGGGCTGTAACCTTTTTATCCTATTCTATAGATTGGCGAAGTTGAGGTAGCAATGAAGTTAGACCATTAGCTCTGGCACTTCTAGTTTGTGGTGTTGCCTTCCTTTTTCTTTTTCTTTTTTAAATTGTGGTAAAATATACATAACATAAAATTATCATTTTAACCATTTTTGAATATACAATTCAGAGATATATAGTACATTCACAGTGCTGTATAGGCATCACCACTATCTAGTTCCAGTTTTCCGTCATCTCAAACAGAAACTTCGAACTCATTAAAGAAGAATTTCCCATTCATCTTTCCCACTAGCCCTGGTAACCTATTCTACTTTCCATGAATTTACCTGTTCTAGGTACTTCATGTAAGACGAATCATACCATTTCTGTCCTTTTGTATCTGGTTTATTTCATTTAGCGTGTTTTCAAAGTTCATCTGTTTGCAGCATGTATCAGAATGTCCTTGTTGTCACTGAATCATACTCCATGGCATCTGGTGGTAGCCAGAGTCAAGTAGAAAAAGTAACTTCTTCGCTTCTCTTTTCTGACTTGGAATGCTTTTTCCATTGAAGTAATACTCTAACTTGCATTCAGCTCCTTGGTCCTTATACATATACCAGAGGCCCAGTGCACAAAAATTTGCGCACTTGGGGGTGGTCCCTCAGCCCGGCCTGTGCCCTTGTAGTCTGGGACCCCTTGGGGGATGACCACCTGCTGGCTTAGGCCTGCTCCCCGGGATATTGGGCCTAAGCTGGCAGTCAGACATCCCTCAGGCAGCCCGGGAGCCCTCGGGGGATGTCCATTTGCCAGCAGGGAGCAGGCCTAAACTGCAGTCGGACATCCTTAGCGCTGCTGAGGAGGCGGGAGAGGCTCC
>NW_005356870.1:9289128-9332473 GCF_000412655.1 Myotis brandtii | reverse complement strand
GGCTTGTGGGTGTAGTGGAGGTACAGTCAATTTGCATGTTTCTCTTTTATTAGATTAGATTAAGGGCTTACAAGGATGTTTGTAGGTCTTTATGAAGCTGGTAATACTTACATCCTGGATTCAATGGGTTTCTGTTCGGGAGCCAGCCTGGGAACCTAGTCATCATTAATAGTGTGGCTCTAGGAAAATTACTTCTGGCTTATAATACATTTTCCCGTGAACTTTGGAAGAGAACCTGCTTGTCAGGTGGGGACTGCCTGTCCCAGCAGTATAGCTAAATGGAGGTGAAGGAGGAAGTAAATGTGTGCTTTGAATGAGCAGCTGTGCGTCTGAGGCCCACATACCAAGTGGGTGCTTTGAGCTCGAGTTTCCACTTAGGCACACTAGCTCAGGGGTCCTCAAACTTTTTAAACAGGGGGCCAGTTCACTGTCCCTCAGACCGTTGGAGGGCCGGACTATAGTTTTAAAAAAAAACTATGAACAAATTCCTATGCACACTGCACATATCTTATTTTGAAGTAAAAATACAAAACGGGAACAAATACAATATTTGTATTTGCATGTGGCCCGTGGGCCGTAGTTTGAGGACCCCTGTACTAGCTGTTGATACCGTGTGTGGAGCTGTGATGTCTGTAGGCTGGTGGACAGAAGCAGAAGTGATGAGGGAGACGTGAGAGACCTCTTCCCGGGAAGCCCCTGCTGGGTTTAGGTGCTACATCCAGGTGCAGCATCTTACCCTACGTTCGCCTTTGTGCACGCAGGCCACCGATGCCAACACCGGGCTTTCTGAATTGCTTCCAGCCCCTCCAGGCAGCCTTGAGTTTCTGCAGCTAATCCTACACTCTTCCCTCACTGCTGCACTTGGGTTTGGTGACCTGAGGCATCACAAAATGTTTTAAAAGTTTGGTGCAGAGGCATTAATTTCCAGTGATGTATAATTCATTATTTCTCTCCTTGGGATCTGATTTCTCGTCTTTCGATTTATTTTACTGTTGACTTTTATTTCTTTTGGATCCTTACTGGTGTCCCAGGGAATAAAGACTAATAGTTTCTTAGCCTAAGTTAACTTTTCAAATCAAGCAGAGAAAAGAGGGAAAGTTGTGTGTGGGTGTTGGTCACCTGTGCTTAGGAAGCTGAGGGATGATTTAGTTCATAGTAGCTCTTGTCTTTGGAGGACTAATCTCTTTTCAATTCTCTTACCTGGATGACAATAGTCTTGCTCTGTAATCTTCCCTCGGTTCCTAAGACACTGCTTTTTCAAAGACCTGTGCCCGTTTAGTTTCTCCCTACCTCCTACCCCCCTGTTTCTTTGTGACAAATCACAGGTGGTTGTGCAGTTTCAGAAAACTGAAGAACGACACTCTGCCTATTTACTGAGTAATGTTCTCAGACCCTTTTACTTACTTAGTGCCTTCTGTATCACTGAGTGATACTGGGTTACGAAAAGGGTTGAACATATGGTGGTGTTTAGTTTTTGGCCTAGTTTCTCCTTGTAGAAAAATTTAATCTCTTGTGAGACCCAGTAGGGAACTGAATGTACTGGTTTCTTATCTTAATTGGTATCAGTGATTGTAGCCAGAAGTGCTTCCTTGGTATGACATCAATAGGGATGAAGCTGGACCAGATCATTTTGTTTTAGCAGATGCACATGACAGTTGTAATTATGGATCTCTATTTATCTCCTCTGTGGTGAGAGATTGAGACCAATAGGGATGCAGGATAATACAAGTGTAGTATTTACTCCTGTTCTTGCCTGTAGCTTTGGGACACAGACTATTTAATACGTTACATTGGGGTAGGGCATCTTTATATTTTTTTAAAAGTTTTTCTGTTCTGTAGGCTCATCTCTACTTTCTATAGGCTTTCATTTTAGTACATTTAATGTTCTTAATGCAAATTAGTCTGTGGTATTCCTGCCATTTAGGTTACATGCATAGTGTTCAAGAGGGTTAAAAATTGGGGTGTTATCTTAAGTGCACCAGTACCTTTTGCGTCCTCATCCCCAATATTTGTATGTGGCAAGATGGTGGTGAGCCAAAGGGGCTGGAGGTAAGAGTTCCTAATCCTGGTTCTGTCTCTAAATAGTTGTATGAACTTGGAAGTCATAGGGCTCCTACATTGCATGCTTCTAGGAGCACCATTACCGTCACCTTTAATGTAAGTGGTACCGCTGGGGTTTCTTTTCCATGAGATGTGTGTGAATGGTGACTCCTGGAGTTATACAATGGAGGCAGAACCAGAAATGAACTGTTTCTCTTTAGGCCACAGTTTTCTCACGTACGGAGCCGGTAGGTTGGATTGAATGAACTCCAATACTCTCCACACCGGCAGATGAATCAGTCATCAGTGTTGGTCAGCCCCTCGTCCATGAATGGACCCTCTTTACAGGACAAGAGGAAAATTACCTTTGTGAAGAAGAGTCGTGTTTTATTTCAGGAGCAGTTTATCTGTTGTGTGTTTGACTTTGTGTGTAGACTGCCTGCATGCAAGACTTCTTGGCATGTATCTGTCTGAATTGGACCATCTGCTGTTCAAATTTGAAAGTCCCATTTATTCAGGAGCTATGTACATTGGCTATTTTGTAAAGTAACAGTGTTGATGATGACACTGGTTATTCATGTTGTAAAGAGCAGATAGCTGGCCCAAGATTCTGAATAAATGATTTCCAGATCTTTTCATTTCAGTTTCTGTGAAAGAAATTTTGATCAAAAAAGGACAGCCCAGAAACATGTGTCTTTTTTTCCCCATGGGCGCATAAATATATTTTTAATATTTTGGTACTTGCATAAGATTCCAAAAGTAATTATAAATATTTAAATAATAGTAGAAATGTACGAAGCAGATTTATAATGTGGATGCCACCTTCCACCTGAGGGAGTGGTGGTGAACCATTATCATGGTATGGTACTTATCTTTCTAGAACTTTCTCTTACACATAAAATATATTACTTATTAATTTGAGAATTTCTTGAGTAGGTAGAACTTCCTAAGTTTAAAGGATATGAAACGCCTAAGAATTTATTAGTATAGGAAATAGAAGTAAAATTGTAGATAGATTAATAAAAGAATATACCTTAAAAAATATTATACCTTAAATCCCCTATTGTGATATAGTTGCATACTTAACATCCTTCCTTTAAAACTCCCCCCTCTCCCCCCCCTTTTTTTATTGTCCAAATCACAGGCTGTTCTGGGCCCTTTAATCCAGAAGCGGTCACCAGTCACAGTGAATGTTGATCTAATCTGACAAGCAGAAGTCCCTCTGGTTTTCAGGGATGGTCTGGGCAGACCAGTAAGTTGCTTACTTTACAGAACTCTCCGTTTTTGTTTTATTTGGGGTTTTACTGTAAGTGGTGTAAAGTATGACCAAGAAACATCTGCGTACGAGTTTTCCGCCTCTGAGCCTCAGAAAAGTCTGTGATGTTTTGTTGGCAGAGAGTCCAAGGGAAATTCTTCGGTTCAGGGAAAAAAGTCATTACACTCAGCCGTGTTACTGCTGCAAGGCCGAGCTGTCTGAATAACCGTGGTCTCAGGAGAGGATTCATTTTATGTCTGGTGTTCCGACTTCTTTTAGTCTGGCCGTGGTTTCTGCATTGCTGCCTGAGAAGACAGTCTCTTAGGTGCAACCCAAAGCGATTTTTTTTTTTTGATAAATAACTTACTTTCTTTTGCTTACTTCATAGCTGTCGATTTTGATATTCTGAGGAATGTAAGTAAGTTACCTTGATGTACTTGATTTGGGCTGTTTAACTTAAGCAAAAGCACTAGAGCTGATTAGGTTTTACGAGTGATACTTTTGAAAATCAGCTGCTTTTAAAATCTTAGATGCTTTTCATCTCTTTACATTTTGTGATATTTGTCATATTGAAGTACTCCTTCAGGATAAATTCTAGAATGTGTGAAAATGCAAGGATTATGATGGACAGATGTGAATACACTTTCACTTACTTTTTGGAGAGGAAAAGAATAAAATGTGGTGCTTTGTTTTGAGCTTAAGCTGCCAAGTACAAAAACTTTCATTAGGCAACACGTAAAAATTTAATATATTGTTACTACTGACCATGGTCGCTTAATGGTCACATCTGCAATAGCATGGAGTGTTCAGGAAATTACTCCATATAAATTTTAGTTTACTGTGTCATCTGAAATGTCTGGATCCTTGGTTTTCTTTTTGGTTATAGCTCTGAGTGCACACGTGGTGTGTGTGTGTGTGTGTGTGTGTGTGTGTGTGTGTGTACTTATATACTTAAACAAAGAATAAATGAATGAGGCCAGTTTCAAACTAGAACTGTTTGAATATTTATGATTTAAAATGCTCTGAGCATGTTTAACCTGCCAGTTTGGCTTTCACACTATCTTAGCAACAAGATATGAGGATTAAGGGAACACAACCTTGTTATTGCTGCTGTTTTATGATATGTTTAAAGAATATAGGCTATCCTGAAACGTACTTATTTGTAAAGGAAAAAATGTGAAACTATGTAGTAAAATTACTAAGTTTTTAGGAATGCAGTTTTAAGAATTTGTGATGTGTGGGGTCTTACATAGGCTGGTTTTGAGGTTTTAGGAAATTCTTTAGCCAGAAAATCTTGGAATAAAAGTATATTTTTGGGATGAAGTCCAGGAATAAGAATTCTTGAATTTCAGTGGGTCAGTTAATTGGCTTTGTGTTGGATCTTCTAGCAGAGTTTAGCGAGGACTGGTGTCCTTACAGGCCAGCCCAGGGCCCACCTTCATGTCCCCGGAAGGCTTTAAATGGCCTTGTATTTGAGTTATCCAGGAAAGACCCACTGTGCTGTATTAGCAACAGATTAAGTTAGTTTTCAGATACCCATTCTCATTAAAATGCAACCATAGCTTAAAAAATGTTATTTATCCATGAAGTTTAAATAAAATATAGGTTAATTATTTAATCTTCATTAGTATAAAAATAGATATTTTCCTTTGGATGATTTAAAAAGTTTTTCTGGTGTTTTAGATCAGTTTGGGATACATTTTCTGTTATCTGCTGATAGTCTTGTAGTAACTAGGGTTTGTTTGTTTTTGTTTTGGAGGGGAGGGGCTTCTACTACTTTTAGGAAACTTGGGAATACTTGGTTATCCCTAGAAAAATATTCTAATTAGTGAAGTGCTGGGTCTCAAAGATACTTTAAATATACAAACCTCATGTGGTTTTAGGGGTGGATGGGGAACGGTGGTGATATATTTTTGTTGGGGTATTTGTTTTAGTTGTTTTACCATGGCATAAGCAAAGTTTCTCTAATAGGGTTCATTATTGAGTAGTATCTTCACTTAAAAACTCTTAAGTTTGTATGTTTTAGAAACAAATGAGTTATTTTTCCTTAGATGATCAAACTAAACTATTTGTTTCTTCGCTTAATACATTATTTATTTTAACCCAGATCTCTTATTCATCCTCGGAACAGCTCCTTTATATTTTGTTGTTTTAGCACCTAGTGCACCCAGAATTAGTATCCTACTCCTGTTAGTTTATTTAAAACAGAGAAAATATAGTAGAACTCTTAACATTTATGCTAAAAGCTTAATTCCTTTTTGTATTTACCTAGTATGTGATTATTTATGCATCTTTCCTATGTACTACCTGCTGCACTTCCTCCTGAGAATGTTAATATAAGCAAAATAGTCTCTTAAAATGAAGTTTAATTCAATAGTCATGTCTCCAGCACTCACCGTGGGGCAAGCTCTCCACTGTGCTGTGCAGATGACACAGAGCTGAGGTGTGTGTGTGTACGTCATGTGTGTGTGTGCGTGTGTGTGTGATTTTGTTGTTAATTCTCACCAGAGGATATTTTTTCCATTGATTTTTAGACAGAGTGGAAGGGAGGGGGAGAGACAGAGACAGAGAGAGACAGAGAGAGAGAGAGACAGAGAAACAGAGAGAGACAGACAGACATTGATTGATGTGAGAGAGAGAGACAGAGACAGACAGACATTGATCAATGTGAGAGAGAGAGAGACAGAGAGAGACAGACAGACATTGATCGATGTGAGAGAGAGAGAGACATCGATTGGTTGTTTCCTGCACTTGCTCCGACCAAGGCAGGAGGGTTGAGCCTGCAACCAATGCTCCAACCACTGAGCAAACTGGCTAGGCAGGGCTGAGCCTTTGAGTTTTGTCTGGCTTCGTCTTCCTTCCCTCTCATCACCGCTGGGTCAGTTCAGATCCCTTCGCACCGTTTCCTGCCGTCGGTCTTTCCTCATCGGGACATCTGTCACATTCAGCCAAACCAGAGTGTTATATCCATCCTCTCAGCTTTGGCAGGCTCGCATCGGCCCCAGAAAAGAAGACCAACTCTTGAGCCTACCGACTGCTGCCCTTCATACCACCCGCGGCCACTCTGTGCTTCTTAACTGTCTCCATCCATGCCAGTCCCTTCACACTTAGGAGCCACAGTGATTGCTTCTGGCTGCACTGCCTGTCTTTTTTCTTTTTTTGGCTCTTTAAAAAAGGAAAGATTTTTATTGATTTCAGAGAGGAAGGGAGAGGTAGAGAGAGATAGACACATCAATGATGAGAGAGAATCATTGATTGGCTTCCTTCTGCCCCCTACCCCCACCCCCCTGGGGATCGAGCCCACCTGGCCATATGTCCCGACTGGGAATTGAACCGTGACCTCTTGGTTCATAGGTTGATGCTCTACCACTGAGCCATGCTGGCCAGATGCCTGTCCTTCCATTTCTACTTGATTTACCCCCTGACTCCCCTAAGCAATTATAAATCTTCATTGATTGGCTTCCTTCTGCCCCCTACCCCCACCCCCCTGGGGATCGAGCCCACCTGGCCATATGTCCCGACTGGGAATTGAACCGTGACCTCTTGGTTCATAGGTTGATGCTCTACCACTGAGCCATGCTGGCCAGATGCCTGTCCTTCCATTTCTACTTGATTTACCCCCTGACTCCCCTAAGTAACCGTAAATCTCTCAGGTATGGTCTGCTCATTCCTTCAGCTCTGATAGTCCAGCCCTTACCTCATTGCTAGTCATACGTTCTGCACAACTGATTCTCATCCAGTCTGCAGCGGCCCCAGAACCTACCTGTGCCCAGCACATGGTGGACACCACATACACGTTTCAAAGAGTATCTCAGATTGTCTTTATTTTGAGATTTTACCAGTCTGCAGTTTTGGATTAGATTACAAATTTTAGTCTAAGATCCGCAAGCACAGCTGCCATTAATCACACGTGAGGGAAACATTCAAGGACTTGTATTCACTGAAGAGCAAAACCAGACTGGAAATCAGCTTGATGGACCATCTTTATGAAAAGAAACTAAAATTTTCTGTTACGTCAAAATGTTCAAAGGGATCCAGATCCCTCTTGAGGGCCTACGGGCCCACTGCTAGAGTTGTCAGAACTGGGACATCTATGTGAAAACTGTAAAAGGACCTTCTCTCTTAAAGATCTTTTCCCCTGAGTCTAGCAAGGCACCTTCAGAGTGAATTTGAGTTTAAAGCGGATTTCTAGAAAAATCTCCATTGAAATGTAGTAGATAACCATGGAGGTCTAAGTACAAACCTAGACTCTTATTAGTGAAGAGCAATGCCCTGTAGCGTAGGGTATTGGTCTGAGGTAAGTGTGGCAGAGATGGCTACTTGTCCCTCAGGCTCTATTGTCCGCTTCTGTATGGTTATAGAGATTTTAGCTGGGTACAGGAGCCTGTATTGGTTTCCATTTCCCAGCATGCTGTGTAGGGAGGTATGGCCATGTGATTGAGCCGTAGCCATTGGCGTGTGGTGTTGTGTGGAGGTAGCTTTCACACTTG
Source organism: Myotis brandtii (assembly GCF_000412655.1). Taxonomy (NCBI): domain Eukaryota; kingdom Metazoa; phylum Chordata; class Mammalia; order Chiroptera; family Vespertilionidae; genus Myotis; species Myotis brandtii. The sequence continues at coordinate 9,324,688 of NW_005356870.1, read as the reverse complement.
TTGCCTCCTCACCCTTCTTCTACCCCTTAAATGAAACACAGATAGATCTGTTTTGGGCCATAGGTTGAGATCATGCAGAGCAGAGGAATGAGAGAGGTGGAGCCTGGGTCCCTGACACCTGGCTCCTCAATCCTGGACAACCTTTCCCATGAGACAGAACTAAACCTTTGTCTTGTTTTTTGCCACTCATCTGAGGTTTTCTGTCTCCTGTGGCTAGACTTGGAAATCCCAATACTGTAGTATGCTTTATGACTTTGGACAGGGAATGTCTAGACAAGGGAAGTAGGAATTGCCTAGAACCATGCTACATTCTCTGGGTTGGGCAGACATTTGACTAATTATAGTCTAAGAAGATTTAAGTGTCAGATTAGTGTTAAGATTCCATTGATTATTTTTAAGGCTACTTCTAACTCTGAGAGTCCATGACTTTGAAGTGTTGAGCTCTGTTTTAATAAATTGCTATATTTCATAATTTCTAAAACACACGTATTTTCATATTATAATGTTTCTGATATTAGAATGTGTTTTACAAGACAGCCTCTTAGCTTTGACATATAATTAGAGCAGAATTTGACAATTGACCTTGATGGTCCATAGGTATCCCCGAAAGTGGCTAGAGGTAATAGCAGAAAAATGTGGAGGCATGAATACTGGCTTAAAATGAGCAGGTTTCAGTAGCCAATCAGGATGCATAGTGTAGAGCAGCCACTGAATAATTCACTAGTCTCAGGTTCAGAAAAAGGCCACTGGCAGCTCAAGTCTGCCAGTCGGTTTGTGGAGTCTGTAGTTTCACTCTGAGCTTTTCCTAAAGCTCAGAGAAGAGCTAAGCTGTTGAGAATTTCAAAAGGAACTAGGGGGATTCATATTGAAGGAGCAAACTGGGTAGATGATAAAGATTCAAAATAATCCTTTTACACAATTCTTTAATTCTTATCATGTGCTCAGAGTTTAAGAAGACAAGTAATGGCTAATACAGTAAAAGGATTATAGAACAGAACAGCCCACTGTCTATTCTCCGAGGGAACCCCATTTCCTCTCTTCATTATTTCTTTTATTTACTCCATATTTTAAACAAAATATGGGTATGTGGATACTGTCTCTGTGCCCGAGTGTACTAGGATGCTGTTTCCTTTCTTGTACAACTACACCCCTACTCTCCCCCACCCTTTCACTTTGTTTTCTCTGAATATCTGGCAGAAACAGCTCCGATTCTCCAAAAGCACTCTCAGTCTTCCCTCCGTTCAATTTCTCAGTTGGTTAAAGCTTTTCAGTGTTTGTCAGTTCTTGTGTTTTTCCTGGAGACATCCTTACTGGCCCTCTGCCTTTCTGCTGCCATATGGGCTGCTTGCCATCCAGATGTAGGGCACAGCAGTCACTAGAATAGCCTATTGTGCAGAACAGTCATGTTTAGGCCGCTGTTGGTTGTTATAATCTGGCTATTCTAAAATCTCACAGTGACACTCAGCGGGCAGGTCATTTTCGTTTATTATGGAGGGGGAACAGGAAGAGACCTGGAGGAAGGGGACTTGTCTGTGGCTCTTGGGGTGGGGGAGGGAAACAGTTTCCCATTTCTTCAGTGTCTCATCAAGGGTGCTGACTACTTGTGCATTGTACTCTGCGGACATTCAATTATCTATTAGCTGCCAAGTTTCTGATCTTGTTCTTAAAATTGCACTGATACTGATTTGTTTTTGTTAATAGAATGTGCTTTCAGTTTTATTTAAAAAAGAAAGAAAAAGGAAATGAGTTTAGTGACCAGCGAGTCTCTGCCACAGTTACTGGTCATTAAAAGCACCTTAGGTTTGGAGAACAATGAGATAGTGGTGACAGACAGAAGCCTTCACTATGCCTCACCTTTTTTTCCTTTTTTCTTTCCTGAAAGCTGGGACTCACTGATAAATGATATCGACTGAAATGGTATAATTTGGACAGAGGAGCTATAGTGTCAGGCATGCCAATTTCAGTGAAGGTGCATAATTTGATGCAATGCACTCTATACTGAATGTTGGTATAATTAATGCATAATGGAAATAAACTCTCCCCTGACTACCTTCATGCTTTGCACAGATATTTCAGGTTCTCTCACTTTTGGGTAAACGGTAGCCTGCCTTGCTGAAATGTGAGCAGAAGACGTGTGTCACTTTTAGGCAGGAATGCTAAGAGCGAGTAGTGGTCAGTGGTTCTCAACCTTCTGGCCCTTTAAATACAGTTCCTCATGTTGTGATCCAACCATAAAATTATTTTCGTTACTACTTCATAACTGTAATGTTGCTACTGTTATGAATCGTAATGTAAATATCTGATATGCAGGATGTATTTTCATTGTTTGCGACCCCACAGGTTGAGAACCGCTGGAGTAGAAGCTTTGCTGTGGTCCTGTCCTAATGTCTGCTGACTGGACATTTTTGTTGCGATGAAGCCTCAGTCAACCTGGGTCCCTGGTTGACCAGGAATATGAGCCGAGTTCCCTGCCAACACCCCTGGGGGTGTTTATTTTATTTTTTTAATTCTCACTGAGGATATACTTTTCACTGATCCAGAGAGAGAGGAAGGGAGAGGGAGAGAGGGAAACATTCGTGTGAGAGAGAAACATCGATTGGTTGCCTCCCATACACGCCCCAACCAAGGACGGAACCCACAACCTAGATATGTGCCCTGACCAGGAATGGAACCCGTGATCCTTCGGTGCCCTGGATGGTGCTCTTACCAATTGAGCCACCCCAGCCAGGGCTTGGGGCTGTTTATTATTGCAGCAAAACTGACCCTATCCTGAGGGGTCGATAGCAAGTGCTCATGCTATGCCCCAGCGTCTTTACCTCTGTAGAGTTTAAGATTCCAGACTCACATGAGATTAATAATAAGAGGCAAACCTCTTTTCCATTGTTTCCAGTACTGCTGATCATTTGAACTGTTAGTTGCGACCTATGTAGGCTTCGCCCCAGGTAAAGATACTTTTGTATTTATACCAAGATCTTCACCTCAAATAATTTTTTCCACTGCGGCTCATTCTTGAAATGAAGGACTATTTTAACTTCTGCTGTCTCTGCAAGTAGGGAGCAGAAATCTGGAGGGGAATGTGATTTCTCTTGCCACTGCGCGCACAACTGGGCTGCAGGTGTGGGCCGGCGGAGCGAGGATGCAGATGCTCTCGCCATCTGGGAAACATAGAGCAAGACATCACTCTCTTTTCGTGGTTGGGTGAAGAGTAATTACTGTCTGCACTCTGCCCATTAGAGAGAAGAGAGAGATTTACTTATGTAGAGGCTGTGCCTATGGCGGAGGACATGTGTTTCTGACATCTAGGGCCCCGTGTGTGACGCTGGCTGTATTTGGCATAATTCTGGGGGAAATAGCAGTATCATTGGGCAACAGTTGGGCTCTATTACGGATTCATATGTCATCGGTTGGCTGTCTGAGAACCTAACAATTGTTTATGTGTTGTTTTGTTGTTGTTTTTCAATAATGGAAACCGTGTCCTGAATTCCAGACTGCCAATCCATAAAGGGACTTGAAGAATGCACTAATTTTCTACGAATGCAGTTGTAGGGTAGTCCCTCTTCATTTGAAGTTTTGGTTTCCGTGGTCTGTTACCTGTGCTTAACCACAGTCTGAAAATACTATATTAGAAAATTCCAGAAAAAAACACAATTCACGACTTTAAAATTTTATGGCGTTCTGAGTAGCATGATGAAATATTGCGCCATCCCTCTCTGTCCACCCGAGACTGAGTCATGCCTTTGTCCAGTGTCTCCACGCTGTAGACATTTCAGTCATCGGAGAGAGACCACATTCACATAACTCTTATTACCGTGTATTGTTATAATTGTTCTGTTTTATTAGTTATTGTCGCTAACCTCTTACTGTGCCTAAATGGTTATGTATGTATGTATAGGAAAATGCATAATATGTACAGGATTTGGTACTATTCATGGTTTCAGCATCCCTGGGGGTCTTGGAACATACCCCTCCCCCCCCGCCTTGGATAAAGTGGGGGGGGGGGAGAAGTCTGGAGCTACTGCCAATTCTTAGTTCAGCTGTGCTACTTCAGCACCCAGTGTGTGCAGAGGCCACAGATGATCACAGAACTGCCTCTTCCCCCCTCCCTGCAGCCACCGCAGTTTGAAAAGAAGCCAGTCCCTTAATCCTGAAATCCTAATGCAGGGAAAATTACATTCTTAGAACCCAGTTCCTGGAACAATGTTTAGTGTTTCTGAAGACTGTCCTGCTGCACCAGGTGGGCCCCTGCCTAGGACACACCTTTGGCTCTCTCTCTCTCTCTCTCTCTCTCTCTCTCTCTCTGTCTCTCTCTCAGGCATTTTCAGGGGTGTACACCTACAGCTGCTGCTCCTGCCTCTCGCTCTGCAATTACTTAAGTCTAAGAAACCTGCCTCCTGGGGAAGATTTATCCCTAATATTTAATTATCCAATCAAACCCTAATTGGAAACCATAGAGGGAGAGAGTGTGCATGTGTGTGTGTGTGTGTGCGGGGGGTTGACTCTTGAGACTGGAAAAACCACATGGGTTCCAGCCCACCCCACCCATCATTTCCTCCTTGTCTTCTAATGCATGATGGAATTGTGGGTAGCCCATGCAGCATTGCCCACCGGACCTATTATTAACCGTTTAGAGCTGGAAATACTCTAGTTTTCTACAGGACACACAGAAGCCTTCTGCGAGGCCACTTTAAAGCAGTAAATATTATGTTGCTCACCATTGAGCAAAGGGCCTGAGTCCACTCTCTTCCCTGAGGCTGCAGCTGTGCTCACAGGCGCCTGCTGCCCTTCTCTGCGGCCTTGCTGGTGCCTGGGTGCAACTGCCAGGGTGGTTCAAGGTCTAGCCGTGTGGCCTGTACCTGGAGGCTGCCTGCTCAAGGCCGGTCCAGTGCCACGGCCCAAATGGCTGTGTTTCAGGCGTGCAGCCCAGGCCTGGTTTCCTTGAAGTTACCTGGGCAGTCCTGCTCCTGTGGAAACACTTAACCTGTGGACAAAGCAGTGTTCCACTCAGGTTAAAAGAATGAATGGTTTTAGGCCTAAAGTCTCTTGCCCAGTCTGTGCTATTTTAACACCAACATCCCAGCTGGAAAAGTGAGCTGGATTGCAGGATTTAGGCTGCAAACCACCAATGTGAGGAAAACATTTGGCTCGTACCCTGAACCGAAGTGCCATCCACCTTGCCCCCGGGACAGAAGCCCCAGTTACCCCACGTGTGGTTTGCTCCCATAAACTTGACTCCTTGTTTATGTCTCATGGCTCGTTGCCTAGGTAACATATTTACAGTTTGGAGAGGGCTCAATCAATAATATCCCCTTTTCAAGACTGCTATTCCGAGTGGCTGATTGTTAAAGTACAGATGGCCTCCTGCAGTGGTAGGTGAATGGCTGTTGCCCGAAGCCCTGTGTGCTTCTTCGGGTTCATCAGCCACCACAGCCTTTTCTGGGTGAGTCCTTGGGATTACCAACTTTTCTCCTTGTTCCAGACCGAAGCCCTGTGTGCTTCTTCGGGTTCATCAGCCACCGCAGCCTTTTCTGGGTGAGTCCTTGGGCCTTTCCAGCATCCAGGAACCGAAGGGGACGTGCCTGGCTCCCCAGGGACTGGCCTCCCGGGCCTGCTCCAGGGCCGCGGCCAGGACACGGTCCGGATTGCTCGTTCACTCTTTTGAATATCATTCCTACCTTCTTCCTCTCTCTGGTTATGAACCATTTGAGAAATAAGAAAAAGAGTAAGGTGGGCAGGTTGTCATAGATGAAATTATAGATGAATTATGATGACAGGACTTCATCTATAATGATAGGTGAATTTTAGACGAGAGCTAGTTTGAGGGACAGAGACTTACTGACCCACTGTGTCACTGTAGTGCAGAACAGGGCAAGCCTGACCAGGCCACCGCCCCTCCCCGCTTCCCCTGTGGGGACAGGGCCTGCTCCTGGGGGGCAGCAGGGAGCTTGTGCCCTCTGTGGGCAGGGCTGGGACTAGGGTAGGAGAGTGAGGCACTTGCCTCAAGTTATGAATTTAAGGGTACCTCCCAAAACCTCAGTGATCAAGATAAATAATTTTTAGCAAATTATTTTTAAAAATCGCTATTAGTGCAAGAAATCCATGATGAACGAAAACCAAAAGTTTAAAAATAAAGGCAGGGTCAGTATTACCAACTTTTCTCCTTGTTCCAGGCTTCAGTGTGGCTCAGTGGGGCACTGCTCCTCATCCCTCTTAAATGTAGTAACTGAGACAAGTACGTACCAAATGATTTCACTGAGATGTGGGATCTAATGAACAAAATAAACTAACACACAAAATAGCCCTAGAGAACCACTAATCATTTTCTGTCTCCACAGACTTGTCTATTCTGGGCACTTCATGTAAATGGTACCACATACTATGTAGTCTTTTGTGATTGGCTTCTTTCATTAAGTATAATGTTTTAAGTTGTAGTGTTGCATCCATGTTGTATGAATCCATATTCTGTTCCTTTCTGTTGCTGAAGAATATATCAGTTGTAAGGTTTACAGCATGTTATTATCTGTTTACCAGGTAAGGGACATTTGGCTTGCTTTTACTTTTTGGCTATTATGAATAATGAGAGGCCCAGTGCATGAAATTTGTGCACTGGGGGGAGGGGTGGTGTCCCTCAGCCCGGCCTGCACCCTCTTGCAGTCAGGGAGCCCTCAGGGGATGTCTGACTGACGACTGGGAGTGCTGAAGAATATATCAGTTGTAAGGTTTACAGCATGTTGTTATCTGTTTACCAGGTAAGGGACATTTGGGTTGCTTTTACCTTTTGGCTATTATGAATAATGAGAGGCCTGGTGCATGAAATTTGTGCACTGGGTGGTGGTGGGGTGTCCCTCAGCCCGGCCTGCGCCCTCTTGCAATCAGGGGGCCCTCAGGGGATGTCTGACTGACGACTGGGAGCGAGCCTAAGCTGGCAGTTGGACATCCTTAGCGCTGCTGCGGAGGCAGGAGAGGCTCTTGCCACCACCGCTGCTCTCGCCAGCCGTGAGCCTGGCTTCTGACTGAGCGGTGCTCCCCCTGGTGGTCAGTGAGCATCATAGCGACCGGTCGTACACGCTTCCCCTGTGGGGACAGGGCCTGCTCCTGGGGGGCAGCAGGGAGCTTGTGCCCTCTGTGGGCAGGGCTGGGACTAGGGTAGGAGAGTGAGGCACTTGCCTCAAGTTATGAATTTAAGGGTACCTCCCAAAACCTCAGTGATCAAGATAAATAATTTTTAGCAAATTATTTTTAAAAATCGCTATTAGTGCAAGAAATCCATGATGAACGAAAACCAAAAGTTTAAAAATAAAGGCAGGGTCAGTATTACCAACTTTTCTCCTTGTTCCAGACTTCAGTGTGGCTCAGTGGGGCACTGCTCCTCATCCCTCTTAAATGTAGTAACTGAGACAAGTACGTACCAAATGATTTCACTGAGATGTGGGATCTAATGAACAAAATAAACTAACACACAAAATAGCCCTAGAGAACCAGTAATCACTTTCTGTCTCCACAGACTTGTCTATTCTGGGCACTTCATGTAAATGGTACCACATACTAGTGGTCTTTTGTGATTGGCTTCTTTCATTAAGTATAATGTTTTAAGTTGTAGTGTTGCATCCATGTTGTATGAATCCATATTCTGTTCCTTTCTGTTGCTGAAGAATATATCAGTTGTAAGGTTTACAGCATGTTGTTATCTGTTTACCAGGTAAGGGACATTTGGGTTGCTTTTACCTTTTGGCTATTATGAATAATGAGAGGCCTGGTGCATGAAATTTGTGCACTGGGTGGTGGTGGGGTGTCCCTCAGCCCGGCCTGCGCCCTCTTGCAATCAGGGGGCCCTCAGGGGATGTCTGACTGACGACTGGGAGCGATAAGCTGGCAGGACATCCTTAGCGCTGCTGCAGAGGTGGGAGAGGCTCTTGCCACCACCGCTGCTTTCGCCAGCCGTGAGCCTGGCTTCTGACTGAGCGGTGCTCCCCCTGGTGGTCAGTGAGCATCATAGCGACCGGTCGTACAGCCATTCAGTAGATTTGCATATTAGCCTTTTATTATATAGGAAAGGATACTTCTATTCAGAATCATGCTCATTCCTGTATAAGTTTTTGGTTGGACATTTGTTTTCATTTCTCTTTACTAGATACTTGAGAGTAGAGTTGGTGTGTCATGCAGTAACTCTATTTTACATTTTTAGGAACTTCCAGTAGAGTACCTATTTAACTATTAAGAGTCAACAATTTTTGCCTGGCTGGTGTGGCTCAGTGGGTGAGCGTTGTCCCATGCACCAGACGGTCACAGGTTCAATTCCTGGTCAGGGCACATGCTCAGGTTGCGAGCTCCATCTCTAGTAGGGAGTGTGCAGGAGGCAGCTGATCAATGATTCCCTCTCATGATTGATGTTTCTAATTCTCTCTCTCTCCCTTCCTCTTTCTGAAATCAATTTTTAAAAAAATTTTTTAAAAATCAACTTTTTTTCAACTCTGAAATGGGATGAGTTTGAGGTAGAGAATGAAAACGGGGAAAAGATAGTGCCAACTCCCTATCGAGCATGTCAAACTGCTGCGAGTTTGACATGCTTGCAAATTGTCACTCATCTTCCGCTCCTTGGCAGTGCCTGCCAGGTCTGCCTGGCGATCACCCTCCAGGGAAACACAGGGACCCTCTGGAAAGCGAAAAGGGCATCATTACTAATTATGCTGGGACCACAGGCATAAGTTGGGACTGTCCTAGACAAATTAGGACCAATGCTCACTCTTTCAACCAACAAGAAGGAAACTGTTATCAGATTCCTGTTTCTTCTCTCTTATGACGAGTAAGATTCACCGAGAGTCGAGAGGAGGCATCTAAGATATGAAGTCAGTCGCCGGGGCAACGGTGGCAGTGTCTGCCTTCCATGGGCCCCATGCCCTCAAATGAAAAAGCATTTTGAAAAGGGGTGATACTTTAGCTAATGATACCTGAATTACCTGCATCTGTAATCATAGGTCCTAAACGTAAAAAAAACAAAGTGACTGAAATGAGTCAAGTGGTGACTTGTTCATTTTTCTAACATTTCCGTGAGTTAAATATTTTATTTCTTCCAGGGAACAGCTTCAGAACATCTCAGACTAAGAAACTTCAACTGTGCTGCTCACTCTTTCAACCAACAAGAAGGAAACTGTTATCAGATTCCTGTTTCTTCTCTCTTATGACGAGTAAGATTCACCGAGAGTCGAGAGGAGGCATCTAAGATATGAAGTCAGTCGCCGGGGCAACGGTGGCAGTGTCTGCCTTCCATGGGCCCCATGCCCTCAAGTGAAAAAGCATTTTGAAAAGGGGTGATACTTTAGCTAATGATACCTGAATTACCCGCATCCATAGTCGTAAGTTCTAAACGTAAAATACAAAGTCACTGAAATGAGTCAAGTGGTGACTTGTTCATTTTTCTAACATTTCCGTGAGTTAAATATTTTATTTCTTCCAGGGAACAGCTTCAGAACATCTCAGACTAAGAAACTCTCAACTGTGCTGAGAAGAACATCGAAGATGGACAATTTTTCCTTCCCTCTCATTGGAAAGGATTTAAGAAAGAACTAAAGTGGCAGAAGTTTTGAGTTCATCTTCAGGATGAATGAATTTAGTTCAGGAGACAAGCCAGAAGACGATCTGCAGCCCTTATTTGTCAGCGACAAAAATGGAAACACTTATGCATACCACCCCAAACCACCACCTCCGCAGAGCTGTTCGGCAGGCTGTTGGCATTCTGCCAACCCAGACGACATGGTGGTGGATTATGAAGCCAACGCTGCTGCGGACGGTGGTGAAAACATGGCCTTAAACCCCCAGTGTGTCGAAGAACTTGATCACCAAAAGGCTCCAAGTGATTTCTCTGGTCCCGCACACGCTGTAGTCACAGGGGAGCCCAGGTACCTGCGTAGCTGCTGTCATTCCCTACGGTCCCCTCAGGGCCAGAGTGAGGAGACATCTCCGCCTTTTGCGTGGGAACCCCAAGAGGGCGATTGGAGCTGTGCAGACTGCCCAGATGCCTTGCAGCTAAACCAGACCTTTGACATGAGAGTGGATAACGCTACCTGCACCTTTGCAAAACACCACGCCGTGGGAAAGAGCCAGTCTTTGCACGCCTCTGGGAGCCTGCAACCAACTGGCATGAGAAGTGGAAATACATCTCTATCCTGTTCCGTTCGCCCATCTTCCCATTCTGATAAGACACACGTGACAGGGATGAGTTATGATAGAAGCGTCTTTAAAAGCCCTGCGGCCACAGCCTCAGAGGCCCAGGGCACAACATACACAGCATTTTCTGAGGTGCTGATGCAAACTGAGGCTTTTGTTCCAGATGCTGGAAATGCCTGTCCGTATTCTTCAGGAAATGTCACCAGTGAGTACACAGATGGGCCACAGCAAAGACTAGTTGGAGAAAAAGAGATACACGCTCTGACAGCAGTTTCTGATGGCATGGATGTTCCCAGCGGGTCTGCAGTAAAGGAGTTCTTTTGTTTATCTAACGATGAACCACATAGTGAGACACATTCAGCGAGCTCATATGGGCCAAAGGAAATGGGCCAAAATCTAGGAGAAACAGTGTCTTGTTGTCTTATCGATGACGAATGCCCTTGCCTGGTGCCAGCTTTTGATAACAGCACAGCCCCAGTGCTGTGCCCGGAACCCAAAATCACTGGGGCCGAACACACACAGATTGCCCCCCATGAAGAGGACCTGGAAATCCAAAATCATACCATAGAACTGGTCCCAGGTAGCCCCCCTGGACATTCACTTGAACTGACTTGGGATGAAAACGATATGGTCATTAGTGCAAATGACACCATTTGCATGTCCACGCCAATCCCCAAACCCCTGAATGCAACCTTTTTTGTTTCCCCCGTTGAGGCGACGGAGAAATGTAGTAACCTGGAGAAGAGTCACCGAGAGCTTTCTAAACCGAACCTAGGAAAGCCAACCACCAAAGCAAATACCCCGATAGGCAGCAAAGTCAGAAAGAACAAAATCATAAGTTACCCAAGACCGAACTTCAAGAATGTCAAAGCAAAAGTGATGTCGAGGCCTGCATTGCAGTCCCACGACCCTGCTTTGTCAAAGGTCACACCCAGACCCCAGCTGACCAGTGCCTCCTCATCCCCACCGTTGGTGTCTTCCTCGAGACAATTGACAGTGCTGAGCAAAACACGGAGATCCGACTTGAACGCAGACACAAAAACAGAAACCCCAATTAACAAGACCCAGAAGCAGCAGTTGAATAAACTCATCACGAGCCAGGCTGAGCGTGTTGCAACTCATTCTAAAAATGCTTCCCACAGGGTTGCAAGAACAACACCTGCCCTGAAATCGAATCGGGAAGATGTTGACAAAGCCAGTTCTTCTAATTCGGCTTGCGAGCCTGGGTCCGTGGCTTCGTTTCTCCAGAAGTGCAGGGGCCTGTTCTCGGTGACCATGGAAAGCCCGGAGTGCTTGGAAATGACGTACGTGTCCAACATCCAGAGGATTAGCCCTGAAGAGAAGGGCGAACAGGAAAATGGGGCCCTTCTGGAAAAACAAGACCTAAAGAAGGACATTTTGAATGAGACCTTTGAGTATGGGTCTCTGTTTTTGGTAAGTAAGATTTTTGCCTGCTTCAGGGAGTGGTGGGGGAGACTCGGGCTGTATTAGCAGCTGGTTACCCACTAATTGTCAATCACATTGCAGAACTAGGTGTCCATTTGCTTTCAGTTGTTAATACGCTATCCAGTCATCCTTTCTCTTGTCGGCACATTTTCGAGGGTTAATTGGAAACCTGCACGTTGGGGAAAAGAAATTCCTGAAGCTTGGTATTTTGAATTGAGTATTAATGTTCCTTTGGGTATAATAGTAAGCTAGAAGAACAGGCTACTTTACTATTTTAGTGTAATTCGTTATTTGAAGTGACACATCTGATTGTTTTCTATCTATAGGGAAAAAAGGCTTTTTTATGAACTTTAAAATGTACTGGACCACAGTTTAGGAAGGGCTGGGGATGCTGGCACAGTATCAACATGGAAATAGTACCTGGTCTCTTGGTGAGGAAGCAGGTCCAGGGAGTGGGGTCCTCTCCGGTGAGCAGGAGGACTCTGGATCCTGCCTCTGATCGCTCATGTGACTTGGGGCCAGTCATCTTTTGAGCTCCCCCCCCCCCCAAGGTGATGACTGTGGTCTCTTGCAGCCCGAACATACTTGATTTCTGGTACATTAAATAAACCCATTTTCTTCTTATAGTAAAAAACTGTTTGTTTTTTTTCTATAGTAACTCTCAGATATTTGGGGGGAGGAGAGAGGACTTTATAGTTCCATTTTTTTTTAATTTTAATTTTTTTAATATATATATTTTATTGATTTTTTTACAGAGAGGAAGGGAGAGGGATAGAGAGTCAGAAACATTGATGAAAGAGAAACATCGATGAGCTGCCTCCTGCACACTCCCCACTGGGGATGTGCCTGCAACCAAGGCACACGCCCTTGACCAGAATCGAACCTGGGACCCTTGAGTCCGAAGGCTGACGCTCTATCCACTGAGCCAAACCGGTTAGGGCTATCGTTTCATTTTAAACAACAACAAAAAAGAATTCACATGCAGTTCAAGGATTCTGGAGTTAGACATGGTTTCAGGTTGTAGCTCTATCATTCACTGGCGGTTACTTCGTCTCCACGAGGCTCCGTTTTTCCTGATGGAAAGGGAGGATACAGGTGACAGCTTATGTTGTGGGAATTTGCTCTTGGAGGAAGGCCTAGGCGCTCATCTCCAGTGTATAGAATGGGAACATTTGTGGGGTACCTGCTGCGTGCTACATGGGATGGTGACTGTTGGGATGTAGAAAAGAAAGACACAGCCCCTGGCCAATCGCATAGTGTTTAGTGCAGTGGGTAATTTTTACTTATTATTTATTTTTAATCCTCACCCGGGGATATTTTTCCATTGATTTTTAGAGTGAGTGGAAGAGAGAGAAATATCTGTGTGAGAGAAGCACATCGATTGGTTGCCTCCTGCACTCACCCTGACCAGGGCCCAGGCCGGGGAGGAGCCTGCAACTAAGGTACGTGCCCTTGACCAGAATCGAACCCGGGACCCTTGGGTCCACAGGCTGATGCTCTGTCCACTGGTAATACCCAAACCAGCTAGGGCTGCAGTGGGTAATTTTAGAAGGTAAACCAAAAGGGTATTAAGTACTGAGGGTATTAAGTATATATGGGCTGCTGTGCTGCAGGGGTCAGAATGGGGTGGTGGTGAGGGGGAGAGTAGTCATGGAAAGCTTCTTGGGGGGATACTGTGTTAGTCGCCAGCTGGAACTTAAAGGGCAAGCATGCGTTGGAAGGGCGCTCTGGGTGTAGGGAATAGCATGCACAAAGGTGAAGAAACAGGGTATCCCCATGCAGGGGACTCCAGGCGGTGAGTGTGATGGGAGCCAGGAGTGCAGAGCCATAAGCAGTAAGCTGGAGAAGACGGCAGGGGCCGACACGTCTGATAGGGCTTGGCCTGCCTTGTTCGGAGGCTGACTGTACCTGGAAGACAGAGGGAAGCCACTCTGAACCTAATTTGGACTCTAGAGAGACTGCCTTCGCGGTGGAGTGCAAGATGAATTGGGGGCTGGTGAGACCAGAAAGATCCTGAGGATGTGTTTTCAGTAATCCTGCCAAGGAATGATGTAAGCCTGCCCCGAGGTGGGTGCCATAGAGAAGGCCTACAAGGTCATTGGAGAAGGAAGAGGATGCCATGGAGAGGGGTTTAAGAAAGAAGCACCTACAAGAAGCTTTTATTGTTTAAGTTGGGTGTCTGGGAATGTTGTGGTGCCTATGGGAAGAGGGATGTTCTGAGATGGATGGGTGAAGTGGGTTTACTTTTAGAAACTGCTTTCTGTTCTTCTTTTGTAAAATAGAATGTGATGAAAGCATCCACCTTTGTAGGGTTATGAGGATTAAACGGGTTGAGGCATGCATTTCGAACTTAAAATGGTAGTTTTCATCCTGTAAGGACTACATGCGTATCAGTAAACCACAACCACATGATCATTGTCCACATTGTTGGGTAGCGGTGCCTGAAGGATGCCAAGTGGGCAGGTGCAGATAGAAGCTAGATCTCTGGGAAACTCCAGAGAGACTGCTCGCTTGGACATGCGGACTTTGGACATGACAATGTATAGGAGGTTGAAACAGTGCACACAATCGGGAGAGTACATGGTGAGAGAAGAGAACAGGACCAACTTAGGACCCTCATGTTGGCTAGCCCTGAAAGGCTTAGAAGAACAGAATCCAGAGAAGGAATAAGCAGACAGGTGGAAAGAAAACCAGGAAGAACCGTGTCGAGAAATTTAGGAAAGTTGGACTCCTCGTCATCAGATGCCACAGAGAAGGCCTACAGGGTCATTGGTCACCTTGGGAACAGTTTCGCTGATGGGGACAGAAGGCAGATAATGATGATTTTAAGAGTAGACTATGAAGAGCTTTAATTTCTTCATGGGAAAAAATGAAAATTAAATATTCATCTGGCATCTCTGCTTAACCAAATTGTTCTTTTTAAAAAGATGGATGACCAACATTTATTTCTCACCATTCTGGAGGCTGGGATGGCGTAGATGAAGGCACAGGCAGGTTCGGTGTCTAGAGAGAGCACGCTTCCTCTCCTATAGCCTCACGTGGCAGGAGGTGGCAAGAGAGCGCTTAGGGGTCTCTTTTGGGCATGAATCCCGTTCATAAGGGTTCCACCTTCAAGACTTAATCAACTTTCAAAGGCCCCATGTCCAAATACTCTCACATTGCAGATTTATGAATTCAACTTATGATTTTTATTGGGGGGGGGCTGCAAACATTCAGTCTATAGCAATATGTATATGTGTATAGCTAGACATATGTGTGTATGAATATATAAAGATGCATGTATATGTGTGTGTATATGTATGTATAGAAAGATATATAATGTTGATTTTAAGGAATTGGCTTATGCCACATGATGGTGGGGGCTGACAAGTCTGAAACATGTAGAGAAGGTTGAGAGGATGGAAATAGAGAGAAGAGTTGATGTTGTCGTCTTGAGTCTGAAATCTGCAGCCTAAAAACTCAATTTGATTAACCAATATCCTCCCAATAAATTAAAAAAAAAAATTTAAAAAGACAGCGCCATAGAAACAAATTGTTTCGTTCACGTAGTTAACACCACAGGGAGTAGCGTGGGGACGGTGTCTGAACTCCTCCCATTTTAATTATTTTCTTCGCAGGGTTCCGCTTCAAAAACTGCCACCCCCGCAGGGAGGAATACACCCAAGCCCGACGCCTCCAGTCTGCGGATAACACCTGGTCCGAAAGCCAAAGTGGGCCCGTCTGCTTCCTGCTTGAGGTGCACCAGCAACAGCAGAACGCTCAGTGCTGATCGGACCTTATCTTACCAGAGGATCAGGCGTGCGGCCGGTTCTGGTGAGCATACCGTACTGCAGCGTGCCTTCTAGCAGTGTATGAATTATTCCCATGGAAGTTAGGCGTGTCGGAAAGCGGAAGGGCAGGTTTTGGTTTTAGAACAAATGCGTTCTGTCATGAAGCCTTTACCTTTGTGGACTAGCATTGTACCAGGGAAGGTAGGAGAAGTCGGCGTGCCTTCTAGCAGTGTATGAATTATTCCCATGGAAAGTTAGGCGTGTCGGAAAGCAGGAAGGCAGGTTTTGGTTTTAGAACAAATGTGTTCTGTCATGAAGCCTTTACCTTTGTGGACTAGCGTCATACCAGGGAAGGTAGGAGAAGTCAGGGACATAGCCATGTACAGGCTCAGTGGGGAGAGATCTATGTGTATGAAACTCACAAGCCATTCAGAAGCATGCATATAGAGATATATAGCCAGCTACCTGTTATAGATGAATCATTAAGCATTTTTTTAAATGGTTACGTGCTTAATAACACTTAAGTGTTATATGCTAAACTTACGGTGTACCCTCATCACATGTGAAAAGATTAGCTTTTAAAAAAAATTTTACTGTAAGATGTTTTAGAAATTTTCAGGGACATAAGAGCAACTAAAAAGTTAAGCTTTTCTAATAGGAACTTTTATTTCTGTTGGTTTGTATTTTAGAAGAAGTAGTTTTAAAATCATATTCGGTTTATGAAATTTGAGAGCTTCAAGAGTAGCTAGCTGTGAAGTGTCTTACTAAATTTGGCAGATGCACAGATTTCTCTGAATGGAAGGCTGCTCTTACAAATCAGACCAGGAGTTGCCTCTGTCGTAGGGACGGAGACAGAAAGCCATGGAAAATACCCTGCAGGGAACACCCCTATTTTAACACGTAGGACCTTGAGCAAATGAAAGGCATGTCAGAGAGATTTAGAGGTTTCCTTATAAAAAGAGCGACTATAATTGAATGGTCTAAAAAAAAGTGCCTCTAGCATTGTGTGTTCACACATGTGAGAACACTTTACAGAAACTAACAAACCAGTCAAAACCCAGAGCATCTCTGGACATCTCCACACCTTGGTATCTATTTTCCAATCCTGTTATGAAGCAGCCTGGGTGAGAATCCTGTAACGTGCAGGAGGGTTTTAAGGATGACTTACTTAGAGGCAGGCCTGGCACCAGGGTGCTGAGGTTCTGTGGCACAGACCCAGGAAGAGGTATGGGTGGAGGAAGAAAAATTAGCAGCGCCTTCATCCTTTGGGAGAAAAACAGAAGAGAAGCGACAGAAATTCGGAGAAGCACCAATCCTTATTTTGTTTTTTGTTTCTTTGTTTTTGTTTTTTAAAATATATTTTTATTGATTTCAGAGAGGAAGGGAGAGGGAGAGAGAGAAACATCAATGATGAGAGAGAATCATTGGTCAGCTGCCTCCTGCACGCCCCCTACTGGGGATGGAGCCTGGATCCCAGGCATGTGCCCTGACCAGAATCTAATGGAGACCTCCTGGTTCATAGGTTGCCGTGCAACCACTGAGCCACACAGGCTGGGCATGATCCTTATTTTGGATATTGCCACAGATGGGGAGTTCAGGCATCAGTGAGATCAAAGCCTTGGTTCTTACTGTTGTTGCTGCCAGACAGGGCTCATGGAGTTTGCCGGAGGATGGGGAGACCTGTTCCTGCTTGAATGTCAGGAGCGCCTGTGGGTTGGTGGCCTGGAGGTGTCATGACATGGCAGCCTGGCCTGTGGTTAGGAGCCCTGGGTTCCAGGATCACTCTTGCACCAAGAACTGCCTCGGCAAGTCCATTACCCTCCCTGGCCTTCAGCCTTTGCATCTGTGACGTGTGAGGGTTTAAGAACGTGTGGCCCTGTCAACTTTTGTAGTCATCTTTCTAGGGGCAGTGTGGCCGAGCAGTGGGTACTTCTGGACCACACGATGCTCAAATCCCAGAAAACCTGAAGTGCACATACTTTTAAGAGATGTGGCCAATATCCGGGATAGACAGGGGTGGGCAAAAATAGGTTTACAGTTGTGAGTATGCAAAAGAGTTTATTCTTGCATTATTATTTGTTATTAACCTACTTTTTCCCACCTCCATGTTTTACAAGATGGGATTCTTTTATGTAGGTGATTGGTCCCATCAAAGAGTGAATCATTTTTAAGTCCCTTTACTGTATACTGTATAATGGCAATGCTGTAAAGAGAGAAAAATAGGTCTGTTTGGTTTTAATAAAAAGACGGGGAACTTTATTAAGCTTTTATTAACCTGTATAAACAAGCATGATAACTAAGTTATACATTCAGAGTTTTCAACCTGAGTTAAACACGAAATTATATTTTACTTGGTGGTTTCCCATATATAAATGGGAAAAAAAATTTAATGTAACCAGATGCTGTATGGGTTTGCAGTGAAAGACTTGATTATGCTGTGTTATGTTTTTAAAAAGTTAACAGCAGCTCACTTGTTTGGATGCTCACAGTACATGGAGCGGTGTTTGCTGTAGGGACAGGAAACTTAATCACCGCAGAGTGAAAAGTAGAACAGAACCCAGGAGCAGAAACAATGTGCCCTCAGATCACCGAGAGCATGTTGCCATTCGCTGTACAATGACGTGTTTGTGTATTAGAAAATCGAAACCAAATGGACATCCTCTGTACTCATACAAAGTTACTGCCCTGAAAGGTAAGCGGCAGGAATGTTCCAGCTGACCTGGGGTTTCAATGACTCCTTTCAGAGGACGGAGCCGAAAACCAGGCCTCGAGTTCAAATAGCCACTTTCTCGAAGCGGTAAAGTGAGTATGAGAAAGAATTGGAATTAAGCACCATGAAGCTCTTCCATTGGGGAAAACCAGGGCATTTATACGAAAGCAGATTATAAGGGATTATAACAAAGCAAATCAGAAGTACCAGTTGCTTCTTTGGGGGTATATGTGTGTTTTAACCACTCAAATAGGATGAGATAGTGGGGGAAACTATTTCTAATAATAATTGTAATGCCAATGATAGCAGCTCACGCTTCTTAAATGCTTACCAAGTTTCAGGCTCTGTCTTAATCATCTCACCTACAAATTCATTTAATCCTCACCACAGTTTTGTGAGGCTTACCCCCATTTTACAGATGAGGAAACCATCACAGAGAAGTTAAACAGTTTGTCCAAGTCATGCAGCTAGAAAGTGGCAGAGATGGGATTCAGCTCAGGCCTTGGGCTCTGCATCCATGCTCTTAACCCTCAGGGGGTAGCCTAAGAAACTCTGTTATGCCTGGCCGGCATGGCTCAGTGGTTGAGCATTGACCTATGAACCAGGAGGTCACAGTTTGATTCCTGGTCAGGGCACATGCCCCGGTTGCAGGCTCGATCCGCAATGTGGGGTGTGCAGGAGGCAGCTGATTAATGATTCTCTCTCTCATTGATGTTTCTCTCTCTTTCCCTCTTCCTTCCTCTCTGAAATCAATAAAAATATATTAAAACAAAAAAGAAACACCATTAGGATGCCCACGAGTTTCGGTCAATTAGAATTCTTCTGCCCAGCTGAATGCTTTAGATCCTGTGGCATTTTTCTTTTCAGGCCTTTGGCTTAAAATCTAAATCCCCTTATCATGATGTAAATGATTTTACATGGTTATTGCATATTAATGCCAATTAGTAGGCACTTTATGATCAATTCAGGCGTTTTCAGAGACACATCTGCCAGCACTTTCAGGGGTGATACCAGGTTGTAGATGACAAATGTGTGTGTTCCTTCTGATAGACCTGCAGCTCCCCTTCCAGGCACCTGCCTGAGCCAGGCAGGAAGAGGGAAATTGTACGGAATGCACTCCCTTCCCTGTGGGTCCTTTACCCTGCCCGGGAGGGCCGATGCATGCGGATGCAGCAAGCACAGAGGATGCAGCAACCACAGAGCGCCACAGGGCTGGGTGGGGTGTGGAAGAGGCCCCTGTGTACTCTAGGACTCTGGGGAAAAGAAGAATGAATGTTCAGGGACCCGCCTTATTATGCCAGAGTCTAAAGAAAGGCCTCAGGAAAGAGCTGGTCTTTAGTTTTGTTCTAGAGAAAGAGAAATAACATTTCAAAAGAATATACCTTTGTTTTAATTCAGTCTCTTGTGGGTTAATAGGATACATTCCTCTCAGACAGGAGTACATCCCACCTGTAGTGACTTGCCTGTCCTGTAGGTTTCTCTTCTTTCACGCTCAGTGGTTTCCTTCTTAGTTACTTTTCTGTATGTAAACTGATTTCTGTGTACTTAGTGTTAAAGGGAATTGAAATCGTTTCCATTCATTTTATATCATTTTAGCCTTTTCTAGGCAAGAGTTTGAGAGACAGAGAACAAGCAAAATTACGAGAAATGTATTCACATGCTTACATAAATTCATTATTAAAAACCAGGAATGACCACCTCATACTTATTCTAAATGCTAACTTTAATGTGTTGCTCCTAGATGTTTCTATATTTGTATGCAATTAAAACACTTCTTAAAGAATATATCTCAAGGTTTCTTAACATAAAAAATAACCGTGGTGATGTGTTTTGAGTGCTAATGAGGTGCCAAGCCCTGTGCTAAGCTTTCCAAATGCATCATTTTATTTAATTCTTACCGCTCATGCGGTACGGATACTATGATTACCCCCTCTCTACAAATGAAGGCGTTGAGGTTTCGAAAGCTTATGTAACTTGCCCCACGGTGCCCAGTTGTAATTGGTGGGGAAAGAGACAGACCAGACAGTCTGTCCTGAGGTCTCTGCTCGTCACCTCTATTGTGCACGTGCAGAGGGAGGGCCCTTCCACACCCTCATTCCTTTAACAAGCAGCAGCCGAGCCTGCTGTGCTGGGAGCTGCTGGAGGTGCTGGGAAGGAGGCAAATTCTTGCCCTTGCAGAGCTTGAATTCTAGTAAGGTGAGTCAGAACACCAACCAACACGATGTTTAGTGTGTAAGGTGGTGGTAAGTGATGAGGAGAAAGACAGCAGTGACGGGCGTTAGATGTTTAAATAGGGTCGTCAAGGAAGGCCTCACTGAGCAGGTGACATTGGAGCCAACCCCCAAAGGAGGAGTAGGAGGGACACACTTGGGTGTCAAATGGAAGGACTTTGCCTGCGGAGGGAACAGTGAGTGCAAAGTCGAGGTGAGGCAGTATGGGTGGTGCTTGCGGATGCTGAGCTGAGCTGTGACCAGCATGTGAGGTGGGGGCTGGGGAGTGGGGAGGAGGCCTACCAAGCAGCACCCTGTAGGCACGTGGCAGACAGGCGTGTTCTCTTCCTTACTGACGTCATCACTGGAATTCTTGATGGTTTTGCAAGCGTTCTTACAATTCTTCTCACTTGGGAAGTGCTTCTGGGGAAGATTGCTTTATGGAGTGACTCAAACCGTGCTTACTATGTCATCACATAGTCTTATTTTTCTGCACCCATGCTCTTAATGTTCACGCTGTAGTCTTATTTTTCCATGCAAGAAACGTTTTGGGTGTCTGTTATGTGCTGGACAGTCAACTGGATTCTGAGGGTACAAACACGGTTGATGCCCTTTTAATGAGCTCACTAGTTGGAGGGTGAGGTGAAAGAGATATGTAAGCCAATCATTTGAATTCAGACTCTTCATTCTTCAAAACCCAGCTGAACTCCTGGCCTCTGTGGTACTTTGCATTTATCATTCTCTACTGTAATTATTTTCTTACATGTCCGCCCTCTACAAAACTGTGAGATCCATGAGGATGGAGTCCAGGTCTTAGTTATTTTTATATTTCCCAGTGCTCAGCGCAACAGGTGTTTACAAATGTTGACGGACTTGATCGGAGTGGAGACTTGTATGAAGTTCTGTGTGTTCACAGTAAAGGGAACCCCAGTAACTCAGCCTCAGGGAAGACTGGAGAAGAGCCGTGACATTCGAACTGGCCTTGGAATGTTCCTGCAGGAGTTGGCCAGGCATGAAAGGTTGCTGGCATTCCCAAGGGTGCAGATTAGAGTCATGAAAGAATATGGTGTGTCTGGGGAGTCATCATGCCTTGAGGAAACCGTGTGTTGGGATAAATGATAGGTGAGCCCCAAGGGAGGTTAAGGCAGAGAGGTTCTAATAGTCTGGACACAAGCTTGTAAGAATCATACCAGTATTTGGGAATCGAAAGCAGATGAAAATATTAGAAGATGTTTTGGAGAAAGAGGGCCCATGAATGATGAATAATCTTAAGTGTTTCCTCAGTTTTCTCGTTCCTGTGACCATGAAGTGAAATAGGTTTTTCCTAATAGAGTAGCAAGAAGAGGTGACCAGGAGAAGGATGGTTTAGTTTGAGTCATGTTAAATTGCAGAGACTGAAGACTGAGAAGCACCTCAAAGACTGTGTTCATGTTGGAGGTTTAAGACAGTAAGACTGTGTGCAGTGGTTCCCAACCTTCTGGCCCTTTAAATACAGTTCCTCATGTTGTGACCCAACCATAAAATTATTTTCGTTGCTACTTCATAACTGTAATGTTGCTACTGTTATGAATCGTAATGTAAATATCTGATATGCAGGATGGTCTTAGACGACCCCTGTGACCCACAGGTTGAGAACCGCTGGTGTAGAGGGTCAGGAAGCCTCTGGGGAAAGAGCTGATGAAGATAGGAGCGGGGATGACTGACAGCCAGGCCATGGGAGGGTCAGAATGTGTCCAGTGCACCGGTAAGCGAAGAAGGGAAGGCAGCAGTGTGTAGACACACTAGTAGATCCACTTGGAGATGAAGCAGTGGTTTTAAGAGTGAAGATTCAGAGTAGCAGCTGTGGATAATGGGCTGGGCAGGTTCTTCTTTCTCGTGTTTTGCAACACGCTTTTATGAGATTAGGTGATTCTTTCAAGTGAATTTGTGCAAATTTTATGGATTTGCTTACTTTTGTATGCTTCTAAAAGGAAATAAACTTAAGATGATGATCCACTTGGAATCTCAATGACCTCATTGTTCAAAACTCGTGAACCTGGGCTTCTAATGAGCCAGGAGGCTCCTCACGTGCCTTCCTTGTTTTTGTTAGGAATTCTCCAGGCGAGTGCCAGGTGAGCTCATTCCCTACCGGACAAAAACATGTGCTGATGAACAAATATCTGAAGACCCGTGTTCATCTTCTTTGTATGGTGGCTCCAGAAAGGATGCAGCCCCTCTAAATCTTCGGTGTGTTGCACCCGTAGTTGCGGGACCCATGTTCCCAGGCCTGTGACTAACGAAGTTATTTTTGCTTAATCTCCACCCGAAGCAGCAGACTCTTGTGAACACGCTTGCAGAGGCAGGTCCTGACAGTGTCGCCGTGAATGCTATGCTGCCAGCAATTGAAGGCATCATGAGAACCTGGCTTTATGGGATGCTCTTGTTTCTCTGTCAAATCACGGCCCTCTTTAGACTTGCTATGCTTTTGTTGTGACTCACCTGTACTAACTATTGTGACTTTGTCTTTTGAGTTTACTCTTGAATTTAGGCCAGTGGTGATGGCAATGCAGAGTGCAGTTTCTTGTACCCTACTTCCATAGTATTGCCTTGGAATGTGGAATATTGAAGTCACATTTTGCAATATGTAAATGTGGGGTGTTACTGAAATGTTATGTTCTTGAAGATAATTCATTCACTCGTCAGTTTGATAGTGTATACTGTGCAAGTCTTACTACAGACCCTGAGGAATCGTGAGATGGGTAAGATATGGATCCTGTCCTCAAGATATTATAAGTAAATAGGGGAAATGATAAGTTTGTCCCTCATTACATATTTCCCTATAATACTAAAAAAAAAAAAAAGCTATAGGATTTCAGAAGAGAGTAGATTCCCAATACCAAAGTTTGCTTAAATTCTTTCTTGTTATAATATAAGCAATTCTTTACCATAATAAAGGCACACCCTTACAGATGTAAGCACTAGTCTTGGTTTAGTGTTGATGCTTTCTGCTATTTAATTTTTGCCACTGAGACCCCAGAAATAAAAATAAGAAGGATACATATGGATTTGGGTATTTTTTTAGGACTTGGCTGGTGCACTGGGGAGTAGAAATGAAGGAGCAGTTAGGGTTCAGAGTATAGAAAATAAAGTTTGAGGAAGTCAGTACAGATGCGTGGAAATAGGGAGGAGGGCAGGTGGGCAATTAGGACCCAATGCATTGGTGTTCTGGCGGTCAACATAAATAAGAAAGGGGTCCAGGTGGAGCTCAGGCTGGTCCATGGCAAGAAGGGAACATGGGGCATTGTCCCAAGCAAGGTGAATCTTATTCTACCCCTCTTGTATCTTGGATTTAGCTAGTCAATTTGGATAGCTCATCAGGTTTCCACTGCCCTCTTTCCAGTAGGCGATTTAAAAAGTATACTAGTTTAAGTGACTAGTAGGAAGAAGAAAAATCACCCTTGGTCTCATCATAATCTATGACTATTCAATGCTTTTCTTTTTGCATATTCCCATACACACATGCTTACATATATTTAATGGGGATAAACAGTTCCTAGTATTTTTGAGTGCTCTTATCTAATAGACAGTAGGCACCTGATTAGTTGATTGAATTTTCTTTTTCATTGAAAAGGTATGGTACCTATTTTCCTCAATTCTTAAATTCTTACATATTCTTGGTAACATGATTTTAAATGGCTGTATAATATTTCATCTTGTGAACATGCTTTGATTTATTTCTTCAGACTTCTTTACACATTGGGTTGTTTCCAGTATTTTTCAGTGTATTCAACAGCTCTATCAGGAAGAACTTTGTAGTAAGTAGATAAGCAGGTCAGGTAAATACCTTCCTTTTGGTGGAATCAGAGGGGGTAGCATTTTAAAGCTCTTGATACAAGTCACCAAATCATCCTTTGGATGCAGCATGCAAGTCTGTGCTCCTGCTCTGAGCATGTGAGGATTTCCCAACACCTACATGAGAATTTTGACATTTCTAACACTCTTGTCAAATATTCCCTCTTTAGGAAAAGTGTGAACTGGTATCTTATTTTAATTGGAATATGCTAGGTACTCAAATATCTATTGAATAAATGCAGATCCTATGGTCAGAGTGCTGAGGTACAGAAGTGAATATAAGATCAAAACATGCCCTTCTTGAAGGTACATTCTGGTAGGAGTGACAGATCGTGTACACACAATGAAGTCTATAGGATGTTTGATAGTGTAAAGTTCTAAAGAGAGATGAAAAATACTAACACGAAGAAAGGGAATGTGCAGTGTTGGGGTGTGTAGGAGAAGAGAGGAGGGAAGGGGGAGAAATCTTTGTTAGTGTGGCCAGGGAAAGGTGGCTTTTGAGTAAAGTCTCGAGGGAGCCAGCCATACGAATGTTGGGGTGAAAAGATACCAGTCTCAGTGGAAAGACCTTGAGGTGGAGTTTGACTCATGTGCACTGGGAACAGCAGGGAATGAAGGAAGGAAAAGTGAAGTAGGGGATGAGGGTGGATAAGCAGTGGAGAGCTAGAACAGGTAGAGTCTTGAAAATCATAAGGACTTGGGTTTTAACCAAATTTACTTACATTTTCACCGGATCACTCTGATAGCTGTGTCAAGAGGACATTGAATTGGGGTGAGGACTGGATCAGTGCGATCAGTGAGGAGGTGTTGCTATAATCATGGTAGGCAATTGTGGCTTCTTTGACCAGGGTTGTGGTGGTGGTGGGTGATCAGATTCTAGATATGTGTGTTGAAAGTAAAGCCAACAGAGATTTGCTAAGATGAAATTCGAGGGTGAGAGCAAAAGAGAGAGTCAGAGATGACTATACACATTTTGGTGTGAGCAGTGGAAGGATGCTGTTGCCATTTACTGAGATGGGGATGGATGATGGAGACACAGATGTTGGAAGGTAGATATCAGGAATTCAGTTCTAGAGAAATTAAGTTGAGATGAGTAATAGATTATAGACATGAAGGTGTAGAGTAGAAAGTGGATATACAAGTCTAGAGAACACAGAAGAAATCCGGTCTTAGGGATATAAATTTTGGATTCATTAACATTTAGATGTTATTTAAAGCCACTGGGTTGGATGAAATTGCCAAGAGAGTAAATATAGAAAGAACATGTCTAGAGCACCCCTGGGGACCTCCTTGGAGTACTACAAAGTCCCCCTGGAGTACTCCCAAGCTTTAAAGGGCTAGGGAAATGAGGAAGAATTAATTACAAAGGAGTCCAAGAAGGAACAGCGAGGAAGGTAGGCAGGACGTTCGTCATGAGTGGTGTTCTGGAAGCCAAGTAAGGGAAGTGTGTTCGAAGGAGAAAGAAGAAATTGACAGCATCGAATGCTGTTGACAGGGGAATGTGGTCATTAAGAACACAATTTGTCTTTTCAAAAATTTTATTGTTCAATTACAGTTGACTTTCATAGTTTCAGGTGTACAGCATAGTGGTTAGATAATTATATGTTTTATTTTACAAAGTGATCTTGATATTTTCAGTACCTACCTGGCACCATACTTAGTTATTACAATATTGTTGACTACATTCCCCTTGACTATTCTGTGACTACCAGTCTGTACTTCTTAATCCCTTCACCTTTTTCACCCAGCAACCAACCCCCTCCCCTCTGGCAACCATCAGTCTGTTCTCTGTATCCATGAGTCTGTTTTGTTTCTCCATTTATTTTGCTCTTTAGATGCCACATATAAATGAAATCATATGGTATTTGTCTTTCTATGTCTGTCTTATTTCACCGAGCATAACACCCTCTGGGTTCATCCAGGCTCTCGCAAATGGGAAGATTTCATGAAGAACACAATTTGGGTTAAACCAGAAGGTTGTGTGTGTCGAGAGGCAGGCAGTTCCAGACTTGGTGATTCGATAATGTCATCTTTCTGTCCTTACTCCTCCTGCCTCAGCATGTTGCTTTCGTCGGTGACTTTTCAGTTAAAGTATGGTCGCTAAGAGTTCCACGTGTTAAGTGCTCCTGCTACCGTGTCCAGAGGCTGAGAGCAAAGGACAGCAGCCGGGCGAGAGCTCCTTCCTGACATGCCCTAGTGCTCGTATCTTGAAGTCTTATTGGCACAGGTTGGATCACATGGTCACCCCTAACTTGAAGAAAGGTGGGGGACACAAGTATTTGGCTTTTTAGAGCTTTCTATAGAATGTGAGCAATGGAAATGGGGATTAGGAATGACAGTTGGGAGTCAGGAAAGATGTTAGATACAATCAAGTTAAATGAAAAGTATAATGTATTGACTATTTTTATGTACCCTTTAGCTTAGAGCTTTTGCTCACTTATATTTTGGGGCATATGATTCTTTTGAGAGTTAAATGAGTTCATATTTTTTAAATGCTTAAAACAGCCCCTGGTCCAAAGTAAGTGGTGTATGACTATTAACTACTAGTGCTCACTATCAAAAAACATTTGAATTGGGATAAAAACAAAAATTAAGCATAATAATTAAGTATAGATCAGTCTTCTTTTTCAGTAGAGAAGGTCTTGTTAAGAATAAAAACAAAGGAGCTGTTAAAGGAAAAGATGCATTTGACACTATAAAAATGGGAAATTAAAAAACAACAACACCATATGCAAAATAAAAGGGCATAGAGTAAAATACAGGACAAAGGACAACAGATGAGCGCAAACCAACTAATAGGTGTGAGGTGGTATCCTCTTGTGGTTTTGATTTATATTTCATTAAGAATGACTAATGACATTGAACATCTTTTCACGTGCTTGTTGGCCATTGCATACCTTCTTTGGAGAAAGGCCCATTCAAGTCTTTGGCCCATTCTTAAAATCAGATTGTTTTATTGTTGAGTTGTAGTCCTTGCCATTACTTTTATGTTCCAGAAATTTTTGTCCATCCTTAACTTATTGTAGACTAATTTAAATTGTTTTTAAAAATTCTCATTACGTCTAATCTATAAATAAGAAATGCTTTTACAGTAAAAGGGAGCTTTTGTAAAAGGATCAAATGTTTTTTAAAATGTTCTAAGAAATACCTTTCTCTGGGTAATTTATGAAGATTTTCATGTGCAATTTTTATCAAATGATTCTTTTTTTGAAAAAATTTTTTGCCCAATTCCTCCTTTAAAAGCAATCACATGGCCCTAGCTGGTTTGGCTCAGTGGATAGAGCATTGGCCTATGGACTGAAGGGTCCCAGGTTCGATTCCGGTCAAGGTCATGTACCTTGGTTGCGGGCACATCCCCAGGAGGGGGTGTGCAAGAGGCAGCTGATCGATGTTTCTCTCTCATCGATGTTTCTAACTCTATCCCTCTCCCTTCCTCTCTGTAAAAAATCAATAAAATATATTTTAAAAAAATAATAAAAGCAATCACATGTAAATTTAGATTGGAATGGCATTCAATTAATATCTTAATTCAGGGAAGAATTAACATGTATTTTCACTTACACAAATCTTTTATGCTCCTCAGTTTTGTAATTTCTCATAATGCTAGCACTTTTTGATGATTTATTTATAGAAATAGGATCTTTTCTAATTTTTTTCTGGTATATTGGAAAACTGTTGTATAGTATTTATTTTGTAAGCATAATATCAGGTTTATTTAAACAGTTTTTTGACAATGCTCTACCATTGAAGATAAATTTTTAATATATACATTAGTGTTAATAAGAGAATTTGGTCCTTTTGGTTTGAGAGTAAACTTGGAGCCACAGTTTTGAGTTGGTATAAATTATTTATCCCATATATTATTGCTATTTTTTATCCCTTTGAGTAGGCTTAGTTTAATCTATACATATAAAAGCCTAAGCAACCGGCCGACTGGCCGACCGGCTTACAGGCCAGTAGCTATGACGCACACTGACCACCAGGGGGCAGATGCTCAACACAGGAGCTGCCCAGCAATAGCAACTTTGCAGAGTACCCTCTTGCACTCCGGGACCCCTCAGGGATGTCAGACTGCTGGTTTTGGCCCGATCCCCGCAGACCAGGATGAGGGACCCCACCGGTGCATGAATCCGTGCACCAGGCCTCTAGTTTATAATAATAATTTCTAGTTACTGTAGATAATTACACCCAAGGTCACTTTCTCTATAGAGTTGTGTTTAAAGAAGCCAATTTTCATTATAGCTATAAACAGATTCTCTCTTTTTTTGTTGTTGGTATTTTAACTACTTTTGTCTGTTTATTTGTCATTTTCTGGTTCTGACTCGAGTAGTTAATGGCCCTGCTACTTGCTTTCCTTATTACTATTCATTATGTTTTACATAACAATACAATAATTTATATTTTAAAACATACACACACACACACACACACACACACGTATTTTTTAATAGGTCGTTCATATAGTACTGACCTCAGCAGTCTCCTTTTCACTGTCTAGTTAAAATTTGCATGGCCCAAGCCCTGGCAGTGCATTGGCCTCCTAAGTTGTCTCCTTGATTTCACATGCTTCCCTGCAGCCATCAGCCCCTCACCTAGGCTGGCCAGGCACCCAAGTGGGGAACCCCACCCTGATCTGGGACACCCTTCAGGGCAAACCAGCCGGCCCCCACCTGTGCACCAGGCCTCTATCCTATATAATAAAAGGGTAATATGCAAACTGACCCTAACAGTTCTGCACAATGCTATCACGTGACCAAGTTCAGAAGCAAATGCTAAGAAAGCTGCAGTGCCCCTGCCTCTCCATCTTCCCTCCAGTCCCCACCGCCAACCATTAAGGTCTGAAGGTTTTAGCCTGGAAGTTATGCCATCTTTAACAATTGAATGCCTACTGCAAACTGTCCTCCTCTCCAGCCCATTTTCTTTTTCTTCCCCAAGATACCTGTGCTCCTACTAAGCAATGCAAGTCACAGAACAAAATATTTTAATGTGATGCGATACAGTGTATTCTCTAGTATGTAATTTTTGTGGAAAACGTTTGGTAGTGATTTCTATAGTAAGATGTCAGGCGTTCCTAGCATCCTCCCTATACATTTGTGCTTTGCCATTACATTCAGTTACCATACTATGTAAACAAGTAATACCTGTGTAACACAACTCCATATATGAATCCATTGTCCAGATTTTTATTAAGATGATCTGTGTCTTCTAACATAGGTAATATAGTAGTCAAGTTTTTTTTTTTTTAATTAAAACTCATGAATTTTATCAAATGTAAAAAGCAGCCAGTCATTCTTTTTAGTGCCGAATGGCCTCGTGAAAAATGTACTCGTGCTGAACTCCTTCTTGTCTCGCTGGGAGTGCAGAGATGAGAACTTGCTTTGACTGGTAGGTGTTTCTGTGGCTTTGGAAACCTCTCACGTTAGTGTGTTTTGTGAGGAGTGTGGGACCCACCTTCTTTCCCAGGCCTTTCCTTAAAGAATGGAGGAGGCCAAACGGAGCTGAGCGATTCCAGTGCGAACCTGTGCAGGCCCTGGGAGCTTTCTCCTAGAGAATGAGTCATTTGTAAGTGTCAGAACAAAGGAGGACCATTTAGAAGTTTATTCTTTAGCTTTAATTTCTAGTCCCAGGAAACACATCATTATGGTATCATAAAGAATTTTCCATCATAGCCATAGAAAAACATCAATTTTAGGAGCTGGTTTCTTCAATATGTTTCTTTTTCTTAGTAAAATTAAAAGAATTAAAGAATACATAAAGCTTACAGATGTATAGGAATAAAAATAATTATAGAATCTACTTACATTAAGTATTTATCCATTTTATGCTTTCTTGGTTTCTTTGTTTTGTCTCAAGCATCTTTTAAAAAGGGGGTAGGGCAGGTCAGAGGAATGATGACTGGGGAGTACGCTTGCTTCTGGTGCCAGGCTGTGTGTTGGAATCAGGGTACAGGTCTGTAGTAACTCCAGGGCACACTGAGGAATGTATGTGAACCTCAATCCTTTGGGAACAATGCTGTGAAACATTCCTTTCTGAAAAATAAGTTGATTTTTCTAAACTTGTTGAGTCTTGATTGCATGTGGCTGCGGCCCAGGAGTTTTCATATGTAGCTTGCCCAACCTTGTTCATTGGTTTCGATGATATGACTCATCAGAAGGATTTTGCTTAAAGGGCAGCAATTTGATGAATTTATATTCTAAAAACCTGTTTTTCTATACCTCCAAAATCAAGTAAAACTTGTGGCTAGCTGTAAATTTAAAAATCAAATGGACATTTGAATATCTATTACTTGCTAATCATCATAAGGAATGTAAAGAAAAATGTCTCCTTTTATTTAGCTAATAGGCTGTAGTCTCTTAACAAAGGACAAATAAATTTGGTTAAGTGTTTAATGCTTCAATGTAGATGATGAGATTACTAAAATTTATTTACTCTTGCCTTTAAAGGAAATTTCAATAGTTTAATTACTATCACCATTATAATTCTACATTTATAATTAT
Organism: Myotis brandtii; assembly: GCF_000412655.1. Classification (NCBI taxonomy): domain Eukaryota; kingdom Metazoa; phylum Chordata; class Mammalia; order Chiroptera; family Vespertilionidae; genus Myotis; species Myotis brandtii. The sequence goes on along the minus strand of NW_005356870.1, from coordinate 9,294,063 downwards.
AAATGCCTGATCAAGGTATAATTGACAAAGTTGTAAGATATGTAAAGTGTACATTGTGGTGATTATATGTATGTATACATTATGGAAGGGTTCCCACCATCAAATTAATTAACACATCCACCTCATATATTTATCTTTTGTGTGTGTGTGTGTGTGTGAGAACATTGAAGTTCTGCTCTCTTAGCAATTTTTTAAAACTTATCTTTATTGTGGAAAGTATTGCAGATGTCTCCTCCTTTTCTTTCCCCCATTGACCCCCTCCACCCCACACTCTCCCCTCCCAGGCCTTCACCACACAATTGTCTGTGTACATGGACTGTGCATATATGCATATAAGTTCCCCGGTTAATCTCTCCCCCATCCAACCTTCCTTCTGAGATTTGACAGTTCTCTGCTTCTATGTCTCTGGATCTATTCTGTTCATCGTTTATTTTGTTCATTAGATTCCACATATGAGTGAGATCATGTGATACTTGTCTTTCTCTGACTGGGTTATCTTGCTTAGCATAATACTCTCCAGGGCCCTCCATGCTGTCTTAAAAGGGAAGAGGTCCTTCTTTTTTTGCGGCTGCATAGTATTCCATGGTGTAAATGTACCATAGCTTTTTTGGTATACTCATCTACTGATGGGCACTTGGGCTGTTTCCAGCTCTTACCTATAGCAAATTTCAATTACCAACCTTAGGTGTTATCAGCCTTAGTCACCACGTTTTACATTAGCACCTCAGACATTACTCAATCGATAACTGAAAGTTTGTCCCCTTTACCTACCTCTCCCTACTTCCCATACCTAACTCTTGGCCTGAAAAAAAAATTAATTCAACAAACATATATTAAGTCTCACTCTATGCTATCCACTTTGCTGGGCCCTGAGGGACAGAAAGAAGTAAGATGCTCTTCCCATTCTCAGGGAGACTAGTCCGGAGACCTAGTAAATAGATGCTGTGATAGAAGCAACATAAAGGGAGGTGTGGCCCACTGCACACACAGAGAGGTCCTGATTCTTCCCAGTGCTTCCCATACTTCATGTGTATTTGAATCGCCTGGGGATCTTGTTAAAATGGAGATGGTGATTCACAGATCTGGGGTGGGGCTGCCAAGGATTTAAAAGCACCGTCTCTTGGCTTTGTATTTACCAGACGAGATAGAGGACTAGATGGAAAGGAAGCCATTTCGTTCACAAAGATGGTCTTAAGCAGAAGAATAGAGTGGCCCAGGGAGGTAGAAATGAGGGTGGAGGCACCGCAAAGCATAAGGGGGAAGAAGTTGGTAGGAATCAACCTGTTTCAGCCTCTAAAATGAAATATTCATTGAGAGGATTGAAAATAATATCCCGTAGCTAATGGGGAAATAGAGCTTTTAAAATTGGGTCATGACCATAGTTCTCATGTTCAGGAGGTCCATGGGATGGGGTTGGGAAGGATAGGAGGACAGGACATATGGTGCCTAATACAGTTGTTTAGGCAAAATATCGGGTTAGTAAGGATTGTAGGACTTGGATGAAGAGGAGGAAGACTGTTTTGAAAAGAAAGGATGTTCCTAGTGAATTAGAATAGTAAATCCTGGTGTGGAGAGAAGAGTAGGTTGGTTGCCCGTACAGAGAACAGTGCAGGGGTGAGGCTGGAGGCAGGGAGAACTTTAATTTGGGCGACTTCAAACGCCAGACCTAAGGAGAGTCAGCTCCTCTTCCTCCGTTAAGATGAGATTTTGGGAGGTGAAAGCTCAGGGACAAAGCGGTGAGCGTTACTTTTCAGACGAAGTTCTTTTCTCTCTGTTGGCACCATCAGTAATATGTGACTATCATTTTTTCATCTCAGGTCTTTTCATTTTCTTGGCATTCTTCAGGATGTGATGCTTTTAGCATTGAGAGACTTGGTGCTAGATTATATGGTAATCTGGGGGAGGGAGGGGAGATGATTCCAATGTTTTGAGGCTGGGGGAAAAAAGGAGAACTAGACTTAAATGAGCATAAGTAGGTAGGAGGTTATCTGTCCAAATGGAATCATTCAGCAAGGAATTGGAAATGGGAGAGGCATTGGGGTTCAGGAGGAGGCTAGGGCTGCAGGGGCGAATTTGGGGTTCATTCGTACAGGGCAGGGTTAGAGTAAAGTGAATAAAATAGGCTCTGCAAGGGAGAAGGGTAGGAAGAAAGCCGTGAGCGAAGGCTTGAACTTGGGAAATGCCCGCATTCTGACAGCCAGTGTGAGACAGTGTGATTTCAAAGGTGCCAGAGAATGTGAGGCATATATATATTTTGTTGATAAATGGAAACAATTTGCTGCAAGAAACAGAAGTTTGAGTGGAGATCATTTAAGTTGGCAAATCAAGAGTAAAGGTGAAAAGTTAAGAGGAAAAAAGAATACTGCTGGTAATATAGCACCACCTGGTGTTAGACATTAGGTATTTTTTAAGTGAAGTTTTTTTCATCATCAGATGGATTTATTTCCCCTTTCTGTTTGGTTGTTTTAAATTTTTCATCTTTTTTTTTTTTTTTTAATGGAAGCCTCGTGTGTGAATGGGCTCATTTTTTTTCTTCTCTGTCAACAGCATGGGGGGGAGTTAAATCAATTTGTTTATTCTTTGATTTTAACTTTGCCAGAAGCTTCTATCTCGCATGGCTCTTTCTGATCTACCACTGTATCCCAGAACACACGAGTTAAGTACATGAGGTTCCCTGGTTACAGCCAGCCTGCTTGCCTCACCATCATCTCTGCTCGTCTGCTTCTAATAAATCAGCAATACATAAGTCTAGGTGAAGACTTCAACTAAAGTTACATGATTAGGAATATTCATTTTACATTGTCAGTCAGTTGTTAGTGCAGGGGATTGCATTTATAAGCTTAAAACTTTCAAAATGAATAGCAGTAGAAACTTTTTTCTTTTTTTCTTACCCCTCAAGGAAAACCTACATCTTTGAAAACTGCACAGCCGTCTTGGGTGAATTTGCCTCGACCGCTTCCTAAGTCCAACGCGTCCTTGAAAAGCTCTGCGCTCCGGCGGACAGGCAGCCCCTCCTCCATCGCCAGCACCCACGAGAGGTTGTCGCCGGGCCAGGGGCACTCAGCCAGCATGTGAACAGAATTGAGGACGCGCTTGTGGAGGATGTGGCATTGAATTAATGAGCGCATTTCCGAGAGCTCACTTAGCAGCAGGAGCTCGCCTGGTGTTAGGAAGGAGCGGGATACCAGAACTCTAGGAACGCCGGAACATGTTACTTACAATAGAACGGGATTCCTCTCTGCTTATTGTCTGGACTTGACGTTGTAGCATGAAATCAGAGGGGCTCGCACGGAGCAGAGAATTAGGCGTTTGGAAAGGTGATTCGCACGTGTGTTATGTCAAGGCCATTGCACTTGCCACTTCCTCTGTGTGCAACACGGATGTTAACAATCAGCAGCGTCAGCAGCATGCTCTCGGGGGACCCGCGACGCTGGAATCTGTGACACTGGAGGCAGACGCTCTGTAGTGTCACCACCCAGCCTTTCCCATTGACAGCCATGTTGACATGGCCACCGGTTCCGTGGCGAGGCTGACACTCCTGAGGAGGGTGTACAATGCTTTTGTCCTCTCCTTTTTGTCTTGTAACAAAGGGCTTTTCCCTCCACCCACCGAGCCTGCCGAGCGGCGATGTGTCCCTGCTGCAGAGTAAGCGTCCAGATCAGTGAGTCTCTCTCTCAGTGGGATTTGCTGGCTGGTCTGATCTGTTCTGTGCAGTGCCCTGGAGCTTACAGATACCGCCCCCCGATTCCAATTCACTGAGAGCAAGCGTGAAGGATATGGGAGCGAACATGGCTGCAGCTTTTCCTGCCTGAGCTTGCTCTGACCCATTTAAATGACTGTACCAGGAGGATTTCGCAGTTGCACAGAAACGGATATCTCTTCCAACATCTTTATCAACTCGACACTCACCCCGCCGGCCGGCTCAGAGAGGCACTACGATGCTACTCTACTGACACTGCTGGTGCTGGGATCCTACAGCCTTTGTGTGGCTCCTTTGTTAGCCTCGCTCACTGGGAACAGAAGTACGTCGGTGATTTCTGGTTTGATTCTTCTCTTTGTAAGCATGCTCTCAGTTTTATTCAGTACATCGATCTAGCACCTTTTGCTGTTTTTGTAACTTGGAATGTATCTTAGTTGCAGTGTTTCTCGGACATATTTTAAGTTGTCATTGATTCCGTCCAGAACCAATTTTATTGTATATTGTGTGTGTTTCCGAACTCCATATAAATCAGCAGCACCGTCGATGTTCTTGGCACATGGAATTACTTCATTTTCAAAGGTTATCTGATGGTCTCCTTTCCAGTTAAATAGCTAGCGGGTTTTGTGTGTGTAGCTGATAGTTGTTTGAGTATAAAAATATTTTTGTACAATTAAGAAAAAAACACATCTTTATGTTTCTCATTATATTAAAAAATATTAAAGCTGTGTACTTTTTGAAGATTACCTTAAAACATAAATCTTGAGCTGAGGAGATTTTCCTATTCTGATGGTGATGGGTCATGTTGGGAAGTCATCTACTGGCCAGTGTTCGGTTCGTATTGGGTGGAGTATTGGAACCCCTTTAAAGAACACTTCCTTGGCTTTGTCTGCTCATTTCTTTGTGAGGTGACAATGTCAGTGGCATCATTTAAGAACTCCTGAGACCACAGTGCTGTTGTGAAATTAGCCCCTGGTTCTGGCTACCTTGAGATCCTATGGAAATAGCATTGTCAACTTCTAAAGTGACTGAGTCAAGATATCTAAGATAGTGAAGCTCTGTTACTTGAGGGTTTTAGCAGGTTTTTTTTTTAATGTTCTTTTAAGCATAGAAAAATTCACTGTTATGATATACATTTTTCCTTTTGGATATTAGCATAAACCATTCCATGGTAGCTTCTAGGTCAGATGTGCTCATTTATAGAGATTAAACACCTTAAGCTCTTTCAGAACCAGATA
>NW_005356870.1:9288109-9289002 GCF_000412655.1 Myotis brandtii | reverse complement strand
TTCAGAGAGGAAGGGAGAGGGAGAGAGAGATAGAAACATCAATGATGAGAGAGAATCATTGATTGGCTGCCTCCTACACGCCCCCTACTGAGGATTGAGCCTGCAACCCAGGCATGTGCCCTGACCGGGAATCAAACCGTGACCTCCTGGTTCATAGGGAGACACTCAACCCCTGAGCCACGCCAGCCAGGCTGTAGTCCAGTTTTTGAGATCATCGAATAAAAATAAACAATCTCTGCAGGTCTTGACAGAGGGGAAGGTTTGGGGACCACAGTGCCAAAGCAGAGGGAGTCTTTGGAGGGTCTAATTTCACCACATTAGCCAATATGAAGTCCCAGGGCTTCTCTCTCCTTCCATTTTGGCCACAAAAAAACATGTTTATTTTTGAGAGACAGATGGTGAGAGGAAACATAAGAGATGCACACCAAAGCTATTTTCACTCTCTTGGAAAGAGGAGAACAGGAGGAGGCTGACTAAAGAAATGGAACCTTTCCTTCACCTGCATGGCCAGCCCCGGCCCAGGCGGTGTGATGCGTAGAAAAGGTTAATTCAACTCAGGCTCCTCTTAGTTCTCCTGTGAACTGATGTGATGCTGGACAGTCTTTCACTCTCTGAGCCTCAGTGTTCTCACCTGGTGAGTGGGAGGGGAGGGCCAGGCACCTGTATTTTCTTCATTACAATATGTCCCTCAGTCTCTGTGCCCTCTCGCAGTCCGGGAGCCCTCAGGGGATCTGACTGATAGTGTCTAATCTTTTGGAAGGAGGTGCTTGCAGTTGCTGAAGCGAGGAAGCTGGCAGAGAGGAGGAGGGGTCTGGTTTACCCTCAGTCTCTTCCTCATTGCAGGGTGACAAGTGGGAGGTGGCTCACGGCCAGCCCTGGTCAGTTGGAAAGAA
>NW_005356870.1:9285948-9288019 GCF_000412655.1 Myotis brandtii | reverse complement strand
TGATTTCAGAGAGGAAGGGAGAGGGAGAGAGAGATAGAAACATCAATGATGAGAGAGAATCATTGATTGGCTGCCTCCTGAACACCCCCTACTGAGGATCGAGCCTGCAACCCGGGCATGTGCCCTGACGGGAATCGAACCATGACCTCCTGGTTCACAGGTAAACACTCAACCCCTGAGCCACGCTGGCCGGGCTGTAGTCCAGTTTTTGAGATCATCGAATAAAAATAAACGATCTCTGCAGGTCTCGACAGAGGGAAGGTTTGGGGACCACGGTGTCAAAGCAGAAGGGAGTCTTTGGAAGGTCTAATTTCATCACATTAGCCAATATGAAGTCCCAGGGCTTCTCTCTCCTTCCATTTTGGCCACAAAAAACATGTTTATTTTTGAGAGACAGATGGTGAGAGGAAACATAAGAGATGCACACCAAAGCTATTTTCACTCTCTTGGAAAGAGGAGAACAGGAGGAGGCTGACTAAAGAAATGGAACCTTTCCTTCACCTGCATGGCCAGCCCCGGCCCAGGCGGTGTGATGCGTAGAAAAGGTTAATTCAACTCAGGCTCCTCTTAGTTCTCCTGTGAACTGATGTGATGCTGGACAGTCTTTCACTCTCTGAGCCTCAGTGTTCTCACCTGGTGAGTGGGAGGGGAGGGCCAGGCACCTGTATTTTCTTCATTACAATATGTCCCTCAGTCTCTGTGCCCTCTCGCAGTCCGGGAGCCCTCAGGGGATCTGACTGATAGTGTCTAATCTTTTGGAAGGAGGTGCTTGCAGTTGCTGAAGCGAGGAAGCTGGCAGAGAGGAGGAGGGGTCTGGTTTACCCTCAGTCTCTTCCTCATTGCAGGGTGACAAGTGGGAGGTGGCTCACGGCCAGCCCTGGTCAGTTGGAAAGAACAGTGTTGACAGTTTTTCAGGCTGCTTCCAGGTTCAGAGCAAAAGTCTGTGTTTGACTAGTGATGTCTGCCAAGGGGCAGGAAGGGCTGACAGACAGGAGATATATATATATATATATATTCTGGTCCTATACTACAAATATGCTTAATACTTAATGTGTGTCTAAATGGACTATTAAATAAGAAAATACTATTATCCAGACTGCTGTTAATTTTGTTTTTCGTTCTTTTAACGATTTTCCAGGGTATATATGAGACATTCTTGCTGTCACAGAGTGGAGTAATTTTGCTTTTGGAATCTGAAAGCTTAGACTTCAGTAGTGATTTGATTTCGAGCCAGGTGAGCAGATGATCTGGCGCAGTGGGGCGTGTTAAGCGGATTCCCCCCCAAAATTCAAGAAATGAACAGAATGTTGGCTCTATGTGTTTACACATACTTTAATAAGAAAAACCCATACTAATGTTGGCTAGATGCTAAACAGAGCATGAAATGTAGTTCGCAAATAGAAGTCTGGAGCAGTGAGAAGCCCCCTTCTCACACAGGAAAGCCATCGCTTCTGCCTGGGCTTCTCTGAGAATCTCTCTTCATTTTCTCCTTAGCTCTGCCATCTCTCTCCCTCTCTCCTTGCCCCTCTCCCTTCTTCCCTCCCTTCCTCCTCCTCCCTCCCTATCCCCCTCTCCCCCTCCTTCTTCCCTCTTTCCATCCCTCTCTCCCTTTTCACTTGAACTACATTTTGACCTTGAGGAAATGAATACTAAGGATTTCAGAGAATCTATTATCCTGGCATAATTGATACAGCTAAGACCAAGGATGGAAACAGGACAGGGGCAATTTTAAGCTGCATGCTAGAGCTGGCTAAGTCCTAGGGGAGCACAAGTGGACTTTCACATAGGGATTCTACAGACCAGCTGTCATTGCATGGTCATGGCCGGGGCCCCTGGAGCACCATGTTTAGGAGAATTCTGAGGAGGGGTTTGGTCTCAGTAGGACTGAGCACCATGATCAGTTAGTGGGGGCCCATGACAGCTTAAGGACTGATGTTTCCACACCTGATATTCAGTCCCACTCATTAGACATAGAGAGGTGGAGTGATTCAGGGCAGCCAGGTAGTGGCCAAGTCAGGACGGGAACTCGCTTATTATAGACTAGAGGCCTGGTGCATGAGATTCGTGCACT
>NW_005356870.1:9282928-9285704 GCF_000412655.1 Myotis brandtii | reverse complement strand
ATTTGCATAGTAGCCTTTTATTATATAGGATTATTATATAGGATTCCACCATTCATTGAAACGATTATGCTTCTCGTATTACACTGGAACTTTTGGTGCTGAAGGATGTATGATTTGGATATAATAACACTGGATAAGAGAAAATTTAGATATCACCCGGATACCAACCAGCTGCCGTGGTAGGACTGACAGAGGGCAGGAGAAATACTTTCATGGCACCATGCCTCCTAGTGAAGTGTCTCCTTCAAGTTGAAGTTTATTAACAATGGGCCAGCTTAAAGGAGAGTGTGGAGAGAATTGAGGGTCAGATGTGTCAGTGTTGGCCATAAAAGTATGTGCAGCTCAGCACAGTTTGTCCCCCATTAGTAAAGTGGGGAAGAGGGAAGGTGGGAAGTGTGTACAATAGATGATCTTAGAGTGTGTGTGTTCGTGTGTGTCTATATATGTATGTATGTTACAGATAAGTGTAAACATGTGTGTGTTTGTATCTGGATCAGAAATGTTGTCCTTGAAATGTGGATTTTGACTCTCACGTGTTAACAAAGTTGCTGATAGCTCTTGGCTGGATCCAGTGATCAGAATACAATGCTGAACCCGAAGAGTGGCAGTGAGCTTGTTTTCAGGGGAACACCTCCTGTTCTGTGTGACAGAGAGCCAAGCGACACAGGATTGTTCCTCAGAACTGTGTCTTGTGCTGTAGTGAGAAATCCTTTTATTGAGTTCTTTGGAAGCTAAAGGTCTTTGTGCTTAAAGCTTAGTAATGCAAAGTGTGAATTTAGGACCATATGAATTTATATTCAGTATGTAAACTCAGTTCAACATTTCAAAAGCTGAATAGGTGATTTATTTGCTGCTGAATATATTTGAGAAATGTTTCAAGAGAAGTAAGACTAGGTGGGCACACAGTGCAATGTACAGATTGAATTATAGAAATCTGCACCTAAAACTTATATGATCTTATTAACCAATGTCACCCCAATAACTTTAATTAAAAAAAGAAAAGACTAAAATCCAGATTGTTGTAATACATGTTTAAGACTCTAATAACATCATTTATTTCCTTTCTTGGATTTTGATTTAGCAAAGGCTGAAGTGCTCATTGAAACCCAATTCCCATTTTGTATGGAAATCTATAAAATATGCTCTGTGAAACTTTGGTTGTGTTGTTTTACATTTATGAACTTATTCCCCATCCATCCTTTAAGAAGTTGTATTGAATTTTATAGTAGTAGCCTCTTCAGTATTATCACTTACATGAGCTCCCTGTCAACTTTAGAAAAACCAGGTCTCTAGGTTTGGGGGAAGGAGAGAATTGGAAAGAAGGATAGGAAATGGACAGAAACCTGACAGTAGGTGGGAAGGCTCTGTGTTGATTTGACCCAACACTGCCAATGTTTTCTGGGCACAGGAAGAACGAACAGATGGCTCACTGTAGAGGGACTTGACATAGATCAGGGGAGAAAACAGCATGTTTCTACAGGATCCCAAGGTGACATCTGTCAGCACTGCGGTAGAGTCGGGATGGGTTAGCCCAGTGAACAGCTTCTGGCTGTTTCAAATTTATAAGATATCAGTAAACAAGGCACACATCTAACCTTTTTCTAGAAATGTGAGGTAGAAAGATCAACATTGGTAAAGACATTTGTGATGGTAAGTGTTGAATATCAGCATAGAATTGGATGCTTAGAATTAGGTATCAAAGATTATTTAGAAACTAAAAAAAATAAAAAAAAATCCCATGTGGGTTGGTGGCAGGGAAATTAAGCTTGGAAACCAGGTGGTGAGTGACTGAATCTCCAGACTTTCCCTCTGGCTCAGTGAGTACATGGTGGTAAACATGCCAGTGGTTTGAATGGTTAACAAGGGAGATGGATTAAAAGGTTAACATTTATGGGAAGAGAGAACCATAAAACTTTCCAAGTATTTTTGCATGGATTTTTTTTTCCCCTTGGGTAGGGAGAGAAAAGGACTATGTTTACCCTCTCGAATGATAATGTCTCAGGAAGAGCAAAGCGTTACTGCCAAAATTCCTCGTGGGAGCTAAGTTTTTGGACAGTGCGCTTTTTCAAAGGTTATTCAGTTATGGAGACTCAAAAGTGAAAGTGTGAATTTAGAGTGATCTCTAAAGATATATACACCTCTGTGTTCATTGCAGCATTATTTGCAATAGCCAAGATATAGAAGCAACCCAAGTGCCCATCAATAGACAAGTGGATACAAAAGCTGTGGTACATACGTATACAATAGATTATTACTTCCATCAATAGACAAGTGGATAAAAAAGCTGTGGTAGATACATATACAATAGATTATTACTCGGCCCTAAAAAATAATGAAATCTTACCATTTGCAACAGCATGGATGGGAATAGGGGATATTTTGCTAAGCAAAATAAGTCAGAAAAAGACAAACACCATATGATTTCACTCATATGTGGAATCTAATGAACAAAAACGAACAAACCAAACAGAAACAGACTCATAGATACAGAAAACAGACTGACAGTTGCCAGACAAGGGTGGTGGTTAGAGGGTTGGGTGAAAAAATGTGAACGGATTAAAAAGTACAAGTTGGAAGTCATAGGGATGTAAAGTTCAACATAGGCAATATAGTCCATAATATTGTAATAACTATGTGTGGTATCAGGTGGGTACTTGAATTATTAGGGAGATCACTTTGTAAATTATGTAATTATCTAACTACTGTGCTATATACCTGCAACTAATGTCAAATAATATTGAATGAAAAAAAAAATACATGGAAAAAAAAAAGAGTC
>NW_005356870.1:9267275-9282886 GCF_000412655.1 Myotis brandtii | reverse complement strand
AAGAAAAGAAAAAGAGTCACATGATTTCAATTTGCCTCATTCCTGGTGACTTTAAGTCTAATTATTTGGTTAAGGAGGTGTTTGCCAGTTTTCTCCACTGTAAAGTTGCTATTTTTTCTTTTTAATTAGCAAATGTCTTATAGAGTAATATTTTGCTATCTTTAGAAATACTTAATATGAAAAGCATCATGTTTGTCCTCAGAATTATCCACTAATGTTAGCATCCACCGACATTTCCTGGTCTGAATGAAGTATTTCTGTAACGGTTGCCAAATGATGATTTTCTGATTTCATTATTTCTTCTACACTTACAGTTGGCATTTACATTTCTAATATTTTTATTGTACATGTATGAAATATATAATCAGAAAAAAATAATAAATGCTGTTAAAATGTTAAAAAAAGGGAAATACTGATTTTAAAAAATTAAATTAGGTTCTAGCTGCTGCTTTCTTTTTTTGTTTTGTTTTTAACCTTTACCCGAGGATATGTTTTTATTGATTTTTTTAGAGAGAGAGGAAGGTTGAGAGAGAAACATCAATTGGTTGCCTCCCGCATGTGCCCCGATCCGGGATCAAACCCGCAACCGTTTGGTGCACACGACGACGCTCCAGCCAGCTGAGCCACTGAGCCAGGGCTCCTTTTTCTCTTTTTAATTACTTAATAAAGTCTGAAATTGTTTTATATGCTTTTATCTCTACATGCTGGTACTATTTTTCAAACCTTCTAATGTTTTTGACACTTACGAGATTTTAAAATGTAGATTGGTTGTCGGTGTGCAGGAAGCAGCCAGTCAATGATTCTCTCTCATCATCCACCTTTCTCTCTCCCTCTTCCTTCCTCTCTTTGAAATCATTAAAAATACAAAAAAAGAAAACAAATGCTCCTGGTAAGTTAGATAAAAACGATTCTATGATGAGCATCTCTACAATGATCACTTTTAAAGTTTGGGTTAGTTTCTTGTGATAGATTTTTTTAAAGTAATATAAATAAATCAAGACATATACGTACTTGTCCCCCCTTCCCTCAGGAAACTAAGCTGCTTTCTAAAAGCTTCTTGCCCCACCCCCACCCCCCAAAATAAATAAAAGCTTCTTTCCCACATATACCGTGAATGACAACATAAAAGTGCCGCTTTCACCATACTTCGGTCAACATTGGGTATTATTTTTTAAAATTGTTGGCTAATGTAACCATTGAAAATTTTGTATGGTGTTGTTTTAGTTTAAGCTTAAAAATCAGTTGTTGCAGAGACAATCCTGTTATCTCATAAGACAAGGAAGAGAAGCAGAACGAGAATGATCTTCAGAGGCATTGAGTGTTGGTTGAAACCTTGGTCTTGCCACATTCTACTTTTGTTCTGACCTTGAGCTGGTTGCTAAGCCTCTCCAACACTCAACTTTCACTTGGGAATGTGAAAACGTTTGGGGACGAATTCCCGGTGTAGGAGTAATTCTGACCCCATGGAATTGTTGTGTAAAGTTCTCAAATGTGTCTTCTGTTAGGGATGGTGATGATGATAATCCTCTCCATTCATCTCATGATCCTAGTGGCTTACTTTCAGAGTTCTTTTCCAGGAAGTTGAGTTATTTTAAATCCTGGAAGCAAGCAGGAAAGCCCACTGGAAGTCAAGAACCATCTCGTGGAGTCTAGCTGTTGTAATTTATTTAAAGATGATGATGTTATAAGTTCTAGCCAACACTGGCTCTAAATAAAACTCACTTTACTCTTTATAAGGAAGCTGTCCCACAAGCCACGCACTATTATTACCTTGCTTCTTCCACACGTTAAGACTGTCTGGGAAACCAAAGCGCCAGAGCTGCATTCATCCAGCCCCCTGATTATTTTACACGAGATCACCAGTCCCAGGTGCCATGGTGTCTGCCGCGGAGAGCAGAAAATGCACCGCTCCCTCCAAATCCATTTACTAAGCATGGCACACGGTGTGGGGTTGCTCTCTGTCCCCTTTCCCAAGGGTTGGGAAATGGATGCAAGTTGCAAATCTGCTCGGATGAATGTACTAAATTTGGTGTTTCAAATCAGGGAAAAGTATGGATTATTTAATAAAATTCTTGTTGGAACAAAGGCTTTTTTTTTTTTTGTAGGAGCTGAGTGTCTACTTCACATACGACATAAATACAGGGTAGGGCAAAAGGAGGTTTACAGTTGTTTGGATGGAAAAGAATACAGTAATTAATAAATAACAATAGAAAAATAAACTGTTTCGCATACTCACAACTGTAAACCTACCTTTCCCCCACCCTGTCTATTCTAGACTGACTGAAGTTTTACCCAAAAATTAGAATGATAAGAACACTAGGAATATAGACTTGGGTAGAAAAGACCTTTCCAGGAACAACTGTATAAAAGAAAAGATGAATAATTATGACAGCAAAAGTTTTAGGCTTCTCCTCTGTCAAAAACAGTATAAGGGTAGGGCAAAAGGAGGTTTACAGTTGTTTGGATGGAAAAGAATACAGTAATTAATAAATAACAATAGAAAAATAAACTGTTTCGCATACTCACAACTGTAAACCTACCTTTCCCCCACCCTGTATATTCTAGACTGACTGAAGTTTTACCCAAAAATTAGACTGATAAGAACACTAGGAATATAGACTTGGATAGAAAAGACCTTTCCAGGAACAACTGTATAAAAGAAAAGATGAATAATTATGACAGCAAAAGTTTTAGGCTTCTCCTCTGTCAAAAACAGTATAAACGCGGTGATGGGTGTTAGCTATAACTACACGTATTGTGATCATCTCACAGTGCACACAAATATCGAATCATTATGTTGTACACTTGAAACTCATATAATGCTATTTGTCAATTATATTTCAATTAAAAACATAATAAACTATTAAAAAGCAAACAACAAAATGGGACAACAGAGGCTACAGGCTTACTCGTAACATAGAGGCTTCATCAAGTCAGCAAGAGAAAGGCGTCTCCACAGAAGAAAAATAGATGGATCGACACGAAAGAAGAAATATGGAGGGCTACGAAACATGTGAAAAAAGTTTGCAAAATGCTAATTAAAATAATGTGCTGCCAGTTCTTGTCTCTTATTAGTGAATGAGTGAGGTGCCGCAGACATACTACTAAGGGGAGTATAAATTACAACAGCCTTTCTGAGGCACCTTGGTGACAAAAGCTTTCTACCAGGAATCCCATTGATCAGAACTGATTCTAGGAAAATAGTGGACTTATTTATTGCTTTCAAAATTATTTAAAAGGGGGAAAAAGAAGAAACAACCTGAGTGATAGAAATAACAGATGCTGTTTAAATTACCTTCATTGACATTTAGTAACATTTTGAAGCCATTAAATAACAATATAGAGGATTATTTAATGCTATGAAAGATAAGTGAAATTTTTAGTTTAATAAGTTTATTAAGCTTCCTTTAAGTTTAAAAACTTGTTGCACTGTGATGTGCATGTAATTTAATTTTTATTAAAAAAATCTACAATGAACGCATGTTTTTAAATTTGTTTTTAAAACAAACATTGTGCACGGGTAAGACGTCACTGCTCTCATGTTGGGAGACCAAAGAACTAAAAGGCAATGGCACTGGTATTGGAGAACTTACAATCTTATGGGCAGATGGGGACTGAATTTTTTTCTAATTGTTTTGTGTTATTTTTTAAATCATGCTATGAAAGATAAGTGAAATTTTTAGTTTAATAAGCTTATTAAGCTTCCATTAAGTTTAGAAACTTGTTGCAGAGCACTGTAATGTGCATGTAATTTAATTTTTAAAAAAATCTACAACGAACACATGTTTTTAAAATTTGTTTTTAAAACAAACATTGTGCATGGGTAAGGCCTCACTGCTCTTATGTTGGGAGACCAAAGAAGTAAAAGGCAATGGCGCTGGTATTGGAGAACTTACAGTCTTATGGGCGGATGGGGGCTGAAATTTTTTCTAATTGTTTTGTGTTATTTTTTAAATTGTTATTTACAATATGTCTTCTAGGCATTCTTTCTCCTACTAAAGAATAGGACACTATGGAAAAAAAATAGGGCTTTAAGTTGAACTTTCTACAATTAGAATAGAGATAAGAACATAAGACCATAAAGATTATTAAGTCATAAAAATGAAGAAAATGTAGCTATTAGCATTCTTTTAGGGAAAGTAAGGAGATAAATGTTAAGATTGATACTCTGTGTTAGAGTTCGGGGGAAGATGGGTTGGACATAGAGGCTTGAATCTCTGATATAAATATCAATTTGCTCCAGATTCTTCGTGATCATTAACAACAGACAAAAAAAATCAGACAATAGTTGTATGTACTTCTTCACATCTAAGCATCCCTGCATAGCACATGCCAGAATCATGTCTAGAATCATAACATCATTGTTTTCTACAGTCAAGTCTCTGATTTCAATTTGCATATTAGGGTTTTATTATATAGGATATCTTATAGGCATTCTTCCTCCTATTCTAGGACACTGGAAAAAAATAGGGCTTTGAGTTGAACTTTCTACAGTTGGAATAAAGATAAGAACATAAAACCATAAAGATTATTAAGTCATAAAAGTGAAGAAAATGTAGCTATTAGTGTTCTTTTAGGGAAAGTAAGGAGATAAATGTTAAGATTGATACTTCGTGTTAGAGTTCGGGGGAAGATGGGTTGGACCTAGAGGCTTGAATCTCTGATATAAATATCAATTTGCTCCAGATTCTTTGTGATCATTAACAACAGCCAAAAACATCAGACAATATTTGTATGCACTTCTTCACATCTAAGCATCCCTACATAGCACATGCCAGAATCATGTCTAGAATCATAACATCATTGTTTTCTACAGTCAAATCTCTGATTAAACACACACACACACACACACACACACACACACACACTCTCTCTCTCTCTCTCTCTCTCTCTCTCTCACTCTCTCTACTCAGACTGCAGTGGAGTCTGAGATTCTGCTTTGAATGTACTGTGATATAACACACTGACCTGCCAAATACTTATAGCACCCCTAGAATATCTTCTTTTGTTTCTTAAGCCTTACTAAAGACTTATACAATTTTTTCTTTGTTTCTCTTTATCTGTGTCATTAACTGAGACTCAGCTTATTTCATAGGCTTTTCATAAAGCTATTATGTCACACTTTTTTAAAAGTTTCTTTTTCTGCCTCTGATGCTTGTTAAAAATAATGGGGAAACACAGAAACATATGGCCAAGAAATTAAAAATCATGCCCACTCCAACTTCCAGAGCATTGCCAACATTTTGCTATGTTTGCTTTAATATTCTTTATTCTTTTTGTTTAAAGTTGAGATCCTACTATACATACGATTTTAAATCTGAGTTTCGTTTTTCCACTTGACATCCTAACACAAGCTCTGCTGAACTTCCCAAAACCCAGTCCTAATTTTTATAGCAGTAACCACATTGTTTTATCTTAGGTACCCAAAGTTCCCTAGATTTTTTTCCTTTGGCGATCCTTATTATGTTCTCTTAAATCAAATTAAGACTTTGTATGATAATGAGGGTGGATAATTTCTTATCTTTAGGTACGTCTCATATTTAGTATAACTTCGGAAACTACAGGTAGGACACAAGTGATAAACAGCTGATCAAAAAGTAATAAAAGAATATTTTTGAGCCAATTTAAAAATCTGTGCTTCCCTAATGCCCCGAAGTAATATATTTACAAATTGGTGTTCCTGTACAATAACTGCTTATTCAGTTATTTAAATGAGTGAATATATATGAAGTATTTGGGTGAGTGCCCAGCACATGGTAGATTGTCTTACGTAAGAGCTGGCTGTTTATTGTCAAGGCTGCCCCTTCACTTTGGCTCACTTATGCTAAATTGCCACCAGGGGGCAGACTATGTTTGGGAAAGAATTGAAACCTAGTTTGAGCTGTTCTTAGTCTTTAATATACCTTACTTGTGAGCATGTACTTTGCTGTAAAAAAAACCAAGAACTATTTCTTCCGACTTTTTAAAATATATATTTTCATTTATATACCTTACTTGTGAGCATGTACTTTGCTGTAAAAAGAAAAACCAAAAACTATTTCTTCTGACTTTTAAAAAAATATATTTTTATTGATTTCAGAGAGGAAGGGAGAGAAAGAGATAGAAACATCAATGATGAAAGAGAATCATTGATTGGCTGCCTCCTGCAGGCCCCCTACTAGGGATCAAACCCATAACCCAGGCATGTGCCCTTGACTGGAATCGAACCTCAGACCCTTCAGTCCACAGCCCAACGCTCTATCCACTGAGCCAAACCAGCTAGGGCCCTTTTGGCTTTTAACTTTTTCTTTTCATTGGTGCTGCTTCTCTTTTTAGTTATTGTAACACTAGAGCCCAGTGCATGAAATTCGTGCACTGAGGGAGGGGAGTCCCTCAGCCTGGCCTGCGCCCTCTCACAGTCCAGGAGCCCTGAGATTGATCACCCCAAAGAGGTAGGCCCTGCCCACCTGGCCAGGGCTCCATGATGGATCGCCCCTGCAGAGGGAGGTCCCGCCCACTCACGGCAGCCTGCCGGCCGGTGGCCTAGACCTCCCTCTGCGGGGCAATCATGGGGCTATGGCCAGGCCCCTGACCAATCCCATCACACCTGCCTTGGCTGGCCTGGCGCCAATGGGTGTCATAGTGTGGTCGTCTGGTCGTTCTGCTGTTTGGCCGTGTTTGGCCGTTCAGTTGATTTGCATATTATGCTTTTATTATTATAGATTATTTACTATACTCACAATGTTGTACTATACATGCCCATGACTGTTCTCTAACTACCATTTTGTACTTCTTAACCCCTTCACATTCTCCATACATCCTCCCAGTCTCCCTCCCATCTGGCAACTGTCAAAATGGTCTCCGTATCTGTGAGTCTGTTTGTGCGCTGCTTGTTCATTTGTTCTTTAGATTCTGCAGGTAACTGAAATCTTTTGGCATTTGTCATTCTCTGTCGACTTATTTTACTCTGCACAGTACCCTCTAGGTCCATCCATGTTGCTGCAGGTGGTAAGATTTTATTCTTTTTTATGGCTGAGTCATATTCCATTGTATGTATGCACCACTTCTTCTTTATCCATTCATCTACTGACGGAAACTTGGGTCATTTCCATATGTTGGCTATTGTAGATAATCTGCAATAAACATATGGATACATGTCTTTTCAATTGAGTGTTTTAGGTTTCTTCAGAAAAATACGCAGAAGTGGAATTGCTGGGTCCTTCTTTGTCTCTTATTATAGCCTTTGCCTTAAAGTCTGTTTTGTCTGGTATAAGTATTGCTACCCCAGCTTTTTGTTGTTGTTTGTTTCCATTTTTATGAAATATCCTTTTCCATCTCTTTACTTTCAGTCTGTGTTTGTGTCTCTTGATCTGAAGTGAATCATCTTGACCAGAAGCCCTCTTCTCTTTATTCTTGCAATTCTTTGCTCTGATGTTAAAAAAGGGTTATTGGCAACATTTTCTTTCAGAGAGAGAGAGAGAGAGAGAGAGAGAGAGAGAGAGAGAGAGAGAGAAAAGGGAAGAGAGAGCGCGCAGGGAAGAGAGAGAAAGAGGCGGGGTGGGGGATTGTTTTTCCATGTATTTATGCATTCATTGGTTGATTCTTATCTGTGCCCTGACTGGAGAACCCTCAACTTTGGTGTATGGGGATGATGCTATAACCAACAGAGCTACACGGCCAGGTCCAGCAACGTCCATCTCCACTGGGATATGCCATCAACATGATAGGATGAACTTGATCAGCAACGATACTTAGGTATGTTGTGCTATTCAGACGTATTCCACACGAATTAAAGGGCCCAAATCATGCCAGGAAAAGATGTCCCAAACCATAACACTGCCCCCCACCAGCTTGAAGGGTTGTACTCATGCATGTGGGGTGCATGCTTTCATGCTGTTTCCGCCAAATTCTCACTCTGCCATCTGCATGATGCAACTGGAAACGTGATTCATCGGACCACATGACTTCTTTCCAATGCTCGACTGTCTAGTCCTTGTGTTCCTGTGCAAATTGGAGACATTTTATCTTGGTAACTGCAGACAGCAAAGGTGTTTGAGCAGGCCTTCAGCTTCCATATCCCATACGATGCAGTGTACAGCTAATTTGCCTACAAACGTCAGGTGGTCATAATAATCTGGCCACTCAGATTTATATATATCCCACGTTCAAAGGCTGTTAAATCGCATTGTTTACTCATATCTTCAGGGAAAAAAATCACTTCTACTGTCGTGGTAAACAACCTGCTTCCCTATTTATAATGGTCCGGCCCTCTAGCAACTTCAGCACAAAATTATAGCTAATTTGCCTACAAACGTCAGGTGGTCATAATAATCTGGCCACTCGGTGTATGTGGTAGCTTAGTGTGGTACAAGTAAAAGCTTTAATGAGTAGGATGGATAGCTGGCATGTTGCTAATTTTTTTTATTTGAGTGGTCTACCCAAAATACCACATGCGGCCGCGCATGTACAGTGCGATTGAAACTTCGTGGCCCATGCGCAGAAGTCGGTATTTTGTGGAAGAGCCACACTGAAGGGGCCAAAGAGCCGCATGTGGCTCGTGAGCCGCAGTTTGCCGACCACTGGTAAAGGATTTCTTTTCTAACCAGGGCATTTTGGAGTTTACTATTTCTTAACAACCCCACCCTTCCAAAAACAACAACAATAACCAAAAAAACCAAATTCCATATGGAGTGGTGTCATGGCTATTTTTAATAATGTTAAAATTTAACCTTATTCTTTACAATTTTAATGTTGATTGGCATCTTGGTTTTTACACGTTTTTGGGGGGGGTTGGAGGAGAGGTGGTTATAGCATACTATTAATATTGAGAAACTGAATAAAAGGTGGGTTTTATAAAATAACAATAAACTGGGATAAATTGTAAATCAACACTTAAATGTAGCTGTTTTGACTTTATGTCCATGGTTATTTGTGTTTCAGTTGCCATGGGTGCAATGTGTTTCCCAGGTCCATTGTCTGTGTGTGAACAAGTTGTATCTTTCCCACAGTGAACTCTGGACAAGGGATTGGTGTATCTCTAAACTGACAGGCTGAGTGAAGAGAGAGAAGAAATTATTCAGAATTTCCTTTCCTGCCTATCAGCTTCCCCCGTCACACCCTAAATGCTCCATACAATTCCTGAAAGAGTGCTTCCTGCGCATTAAATAGGGATTCATAGGATTATTCATAGTTAACAATCTCTACATTTATTCTGATACCAAGTTTTTTTTTTTGTTTTTTTTTTTTAGGAAATCTTTGGAACAAGCATAGATCATTTTTTTATACATTGTTTTCTTTTAGATTAAAAAAAAGAGTTAGGATTTGGGGCTGTTCCAGGTTTAATATTTGCTTTACTTAAGTAGCATATTGCCGCTGCAATTTTCTTATACCCATACCTTTACCTTTTGACTTCCTTGTTGTTGTTGTTTTTTGCCATCATATTTTTTTTCTTTTTTTTTTTAGCAGTTAAGTTACCACCACGCCATCATATTTTAATTTGCTTTCATAAACCACTATACTACAAAAAAATTGAATAAATCCTGGTAAAAAATACACATAACTGCCCTAGCCAGTTTGGCTCAGTGGATAGAGCGTTGGCCTGCGAACTGAAAAGTCCCGGGTTTGATTCCGGTCAAGGGCACATGCCCGGGTTGTGGGCTTGATCCCCAGTGGGGGACTTGCAGGAGGCAGCCGATCCATGATTCTCTCTCATCATGGATGTTTCTATCTCTCTCTCCCTCTTCCTTCCTCTCTGAAATCAATAAAAATATATTTTAAAAAAATACACATAACCACGCCCCTCCCGCGTTTCTAGCCTCAGCACCTTACTGTGAGAGGTACCTGGTTTTCTATACTTGGGATGAGTCGAGCAGTAAGTGCAGCCCTTAGAATACTGCCTGTGTGAATAACTAATTTTTTATTTTTCTGGAACTATTACACCTGCTAGAGAAATTGCATGAACCTTTTATTGTTGGTTATGAGTGAGGTCCTCAGAATGTGAGTGTGAAAGTTGACACTTGAACCTCTTATCAACCAGCCATTGCTATAATAGACATTTTATTAAAAATTATAGTAGGGAACATTTATTGCTTAGAGCCATTTTTTAAAAATTTTATCCAGGGTGTCAGGTTTATACGTAGGTTTGCATAGAAACAATCTGCAAACATCCCCAGTGTTATCAGTGTGAATGTAATAAAAAATGTTTAAACCAGGATGCAGATTACTTTAATGAAATCTTAATTTTTCCCCCTAATTACTAAATAAGCAGGCGGCACTGTAAGTAGTTAATTTCCCTGAACAATCGTCCAAGTGGTTCCAGACTCTGCGGCGTTATTGGCTGTTCTGTAAAGCTCCTGAGACCACCCACTTCCTCCCCCCTTTGCCATCTCTGATGAGAACCATAACAACCCCACAGGCATGTGCAGTGTGATGTAACTCACAGGCTGCTTCGCTCGGGGGCTGCCAAGAGGAGATTTTATTCCGAGGACGAGCATTGTTTTGGCAACATCTGGGAGAGCAAAGGGAAGCCGGAAACAGTGGGACCACTCTGGGGTTTTTTCTGTGTGTGTGTGTGTGTGTGTGTGTGTGTGCTGGAATGACATTTGCTATGTAGGCATGTTTTCTCGCGCTGTGTTTCTTGGCCCCGAGGAGGGCCGAGTTTGAAAAGACAGTATGTGACTATCCATCCGCGGGAGCTGTTTCTTGTGCGAACTCTTCCCATCTGCTCCGAAGACATGCTGTTGTCTCCCAAGTTCTCCTTATCCACCATCCACGTCCGCCTGACTGCCAAGGGGCTGCTGCGGAATCTGCGCCTGCCTTCGGGGTTTCGGAGAAGCACTGTGGTTTTCCACGCAGGTTTGTCTGGCACTGACTGCTCCGTGGTGACTGGTGCAGGGGGGGCACATGGATGGACGTGCAGACATCTGCAGACATTTCCTAATGAGATAGATGAGTGGGGAAAGGAAGCTCTTTCTAAGCGAGCACTAGCCTTAATTTGTAAAAAACAAAAAAAAAACACCCCAAAAAACAAAAAAGCGGTTTTCTGATGTTTCAACACAGGAGTATAAGGCGCTGTTACTGTTTGCAAGCAGATGTTTGCTCGGTTTGTTTATAGAAAATGGAATTGTTGCCTTGGAGCTCCCTAGCTTTTTTCTCGGATGCCAACCAAAGCTGTGAAAATCAACACCTGTCAACTGGCATTTTACTTCCAATCATTTTGGAAATAGGACGTGGGTATATCGAGAATAATATTTTTTTTTTTCCCTTGAAGCCATGGTCGGCTAACTGCGGCTCGCGAGCCACATGTGGCTCTTTGGCCCCTTGAGTGTGGCTCTTCCTAAGCCTTAGGAGTACCCTAATTAAGTTAATAACAATGTACCTACCTATATAGTTTAAGTTTAAAAAATTTGGCTCTCAAAAGAAATTTCAGTTGTTGTACTGTTGATATTTGGCTCTGTTGACTAATGAGTTTGCCGACCACTGCCTTAAAGGGTGAGATGAGATGAGAGGGTTTCTGTGGTTTTCATTATGTAATTTCTCACTGAGATTGTGATGTTTAGTAGACTACAAGATTTCCACATTCTAAATGTTTGTCTAAATTTGAACATCCCGATGGTTGAGGAGAGGCAGGTAACAAGTGAACCACAAATTAAGCCCTCCAAGGTTCATAGTGAAATGTTTGCAGCTACAGAAGACCGCCTCTGATGTGTATGCTGGTAGCTGCCTTTTATTTTCTGTGCCTAAGATAGAAATCAGTGCAGTGTGTATTTCAGGCATGTGGGAGCCTGTGTCACTCTGAGAGGATTCAGGAGCCTGACATCGGGGCCTCTTGTTCTAGAGGATAATCGCAGCTATGGTAAATGAAGTTGATTTTAGGCTGTAAAAACTAGAGGGCTGTACATTGGATTTGGGCTGGTTAGTGTTAACCGTAAGGGGATTGTTTGTTGGACGTAAATAGAAGCTATTTCCTTGTTTCATAAGCCGGCGGCCCTATGCGTCTTGTTTTTCCTCTCTGTCCCTAGAGATTTTATTCAGCAACGGTTTTTAGTTCTCCCTGAGGCATCTCCCTTCTCTGTGGGATAATTCTCATTTTTCCAGCACCTCTTCCTCATGTTTCATAACTCCCCTTGACCTGCCACCTGAGTCAGCTCGCCTTTCCCTCTCCATCTGGTCTGACAGCTAGAGGTACCCGAGGCAGGTTAGCAGGTAAACAGTGGCTGTGTTTCTCCCAGCCTAAATGTCCACTGTCGTATTTTCAACCTTAGAAAACAAAAAGGGTGCCCTGTATTTGTAATAATTTGTGTGATCTAAAGTAGCTCCAAAAGCTTCTAATTTTAACTTAAAAATAGAATCCATACTCCAAGTTAAAAGGAAAACCAAACAGTACAGAAGGTTGTTCAATCCCAAGGGAGCCTCCTTTTCACCTGGCCCTGCCCCCTTCCGCCAGCAGCCACTCTCAGGGGATGCCTTACAGCCCCTGGTAGTTTCTGATCATGTGGAAGCCTGGGTGGCCCTTTTACATCCTTGGTTATACTGAAATGGATGCATACTCTATACACTCTTCTGTAGCTTGCTTTTGAAAGTTAATATGTCTTAGATTTTCACATCAACGCATTTATTTATCTCACTCATTCTTCTTTTTTTTTTTTTATTTAAATCTTTATTGTTCAGGTTACATTTGTTCCTCTTCTGCTTCTCAGAACCCCCGGAACCGCTGCAAACCTCGGAGGGAAAGCTGCCTTCCAACTGATGCCAGACACTCCCGCTTCTCCCGTTTGGGTCCGAGTCCCCAGCGATTCGCCCGTATCTGGAGCTCAGAGTCTGAGACTCCCCCCTGACCGAAAACGACAACCGCGCTCTCAGCCACCAGCCCGCTTTGCGCGCGCACCTCCGCACCTGAGTTTTTTCCACACTGCGCCTCCTCTGAGCCTCGGTGTGCTGTTATTTTTCCTTCTAGTTGAAGAGTCTCTCCTCAGCCAGCCTTCCTGTGGTTCTGGGTGATGTCCGTTCCGTCTTTTAGTTGTATTTTTGAAGTGGTTGTTTGCGGCAGCAGTCTGCGGTGTTTACCTATGCCGCCATCTTGGTCTCTCCCCTCACTCATTCTTCTTAATGGTCACATGACATCCCATTGTTGGGCGAGCCGTGATTTATTTCATCAGTCTTCAGTTAGTGAACATTTTCGGCCGCGTGTGTATTTTTGTGAAGCAGTTAGCTTTCCAAGGCAGCTTAAGCAAAAGAGACCAGGCTTTGATCACCAGAGCTTAACTAATAGGGCTCTTTTCGTTACATTTTATTCTCGGAACTTATAGAAACCTATTTCGCAACCTCCATTTGATTGCAGTTTTCAGAGCTGGAGTGCACTGAGAGGGCATCTGGCTCGTCTTATTTGCCGCCAAGAAGTCTGAGGCCCAGAGGGGTGAACACAGCCTGTGGCAGAGATGGGACTAAAACCCAGGGCCTCTGTTTAGAATTTCTGGATTATAGATTTTCCTGGCTGTGAATTTTGCTCTAATTCTGTTAGACCCAGCAGATAGTAGTGATGGAAAAAAGAGTTTTGTGCGTGGAGAGGATTTTAAAATTATGTCAAGGATTTAATTCTACTCACCCCCGGTAAGAATCTTTTGTGAGCTTTATCCGTATGATACACCTTTAAGGACAGAGAAGTCTCCCAGTAGAATGGATGACGAAGACCTTGTGTCTTTTCTTCTCCGTGTGGCTG
Organism: Myotis brandtii; assembly: GCF_000412655.1. Lineage (NCBI taxonomy): Eukaryota > Metazoa > Chordata > Mammalia > Chiroptera > Vespertilionidae > Myotis > Myotis brandtii. Next base: position 9,269,190 of record NW_005356870.1, on the reverse strand, counting down.
CAGGCAGTAGCGGTGTCTGTATTCTTACTAGGGGAAGTTGTGTTGGTTGCCCTAGTGGCAGTGGTGGTGACCAGGTTTCCAGGAGCCCGGGGTTTGTTGCCTTGGTTTTGCTGGTCATCATGTCAGAGACCCTGATCACATACCAGTAACCATACAGGCTACAACAGAAAGGAATCTGATGAGATGATTTCCGAAATCCCTTTAACCTGAAATTCCGAGGATTTTCTGGCTATAGGTTTAAAACTCTCTGGATGTATTACTGACACCTGAAAATTCATCGTATCGAAACGAATTCTCTCCTTCTCTCTCAAACTCAGTTAATATGCCTGATTTATTCATTTCTTTTTGTGACACCATGTTGTTCCCTTGTCCTGTCATTAAACCTGTCACCTTGGAATCCTTGCTCTTGGTCATTTGGCCGTAACTAACTGGTTGCAAAAATCTAAGACTCTGTCGTAGGAAATCTCTATTTGTTTTTATCCTCTGCCACTCCTCTAGCTCAGGCTTTGCTATTAGGCTGGAGCATTGGAAATTGCTCTTTTTACAAGTGAAAAATGTGGACAGTTTCATATCACCTAACCCCGTGGTCGGCAAACCACGGCTCGCGAGCCACATACGGCTTTTTGGCCCCTTGAGTGTGGCTCTTCCACAAAATAACACGTGCGGGCGCACGTACAGTGCGATTGAAACTTCGTGGCCCATGCGCAGAAGTCGGTTTTCGGCCTGGGCGAGTCTATTTTGAAGAAGTACTGTTGATATTTGGCTCTGTTGACTAATGAGTTTGCTGACCACTGCCCTAACCTAATACTTGAGGCTATTTGAAGGTTTTTATATTTTTGGTTTTGGGCACCAGCCTTTCCCTGTTTCTAAACCTTTCACATTGTAGGATCCATTCATTCATTCATTTCATAAATAAATACTTATTAGACATGTATATGTGTCAGGTACAATGCTAGATGCTGCAGATAGAGCCAGGACTGCGTCACACATGGCCCCTGTCTCCACACAGCCCACAATTTAATGGAGGAAGACAGACGTAGAACATCAAGTAGTCATGGCACGGGGCATGGGTGAGGCGCCCGTGGGTGAGGGTGTCTTTATCCAGGTGGTCCAGACTGTGGGCATAGACTGTGGAGAGAGAGGTGCCAGCGGTAAGGATGGTGCTCAGAGGGACCCAGCGGGATCAGGCTCTGTCACCGAACCCTCACATGGCATTGTGTGCCGGGCGTGTCCGTGTATCGTTACTGTGTGGCACCGTCGACAAGAGTGTGTTGTTGGAGCCAGCATGTAATTTCCTCTGTGAACAGGGGCCAAGAAAGAGAGAGAGAATTTCTCGGAGTTCTGAGTGACGTCAGGGCGCCGGGCATGGCTGAAGGTGTCAGCGGGAGGTAAAGGCTGGCATCGCCTGAGGCCCAGGAGTGGCTTCACTGACCACCCGAGTGCTGGCCATGGTCTCCTGCCAAAGTGCTCGGCTCAGTCTGTTTCAGAATCTTGCCTGAAGGTATCAGTTCAAATTTTATAATGAGTCAGTGAAGGGGAACAAATCTTCTAAGGAGAAATAGTTCTTGCCACCAGTTGGATTAGAATTCAGGCTTTCTGTGAAGCTGGAGAGAGCGATATTAATTATTCTGAAAAGTGCCATTTTGAGGAAATGCTCTCATTGATTCAAGTGAAGTTACTTGCACTGAAAAATAGAGTTGGTTTTGCTGAGCTAGTGACCTTAAAAGCACATCGATAGCCCAGCCGGCGTGGCTTAGTGTCAACTTATGAACCAGGAGGTCACGGTTCGATTCCCAGTCAGGGCATATGCCCAGGTTGTGGGATTGATCCCCAGTAGGGGGTGTGCAGGAGACAGCCAATTAATGATTCTCTCTCATCATTGGTGTTTCTCTCTCTTCCTCTCCCTTATTTGAAA
>NW_005356870.1:9254900-9266046 GCF_000412655.1 Myotis brandtii | reverse complement strand
TATATTTAAAAAGCACATTGAGGATTCTCCCCCCTCTTCCCCCCTCTCCTCCCCTTCTTCTTCTTCTCTAAAGTCAATGAGGACATATCCTTTGGTGAGGATTTTTTAAAGAGGCAATTATTATAGCCAAAAGGAGAGATGTATATGCAAATACATTGACGAAGGGCATGAGAACTATTAGCAGAATATATTTTCATTTACTTAAAGCTGCACTGAAGAGGACTATTTTTTTTTTTGTTATCCTCACCTGAGGGTAATTAAAAAAATTGACTTTAGAAAGAGAGAGAAAGGGAGAGGGAGAGAGAGAGAAAAAAAAACATCAATCAGGTGCCTCCCCTATGTCTCTGACAGGCTATGGAACCTGCACCCTAGGTATATGCCCTGATCAGGAATTGAACCCGAAACCTTTTGGTGTACGGGATGCTCCAACCAACTGAGCCACCGGCCAGAGCGAAGAGAACTATTCTGACTAACCTGATATTCTGTCAGAGTGAGGCAGAATGTGAATACATGTGCTTAATTAGAATGAAAGTCATCCAGTTATGTTCTTTTGTTTGGTATTCATTTTTGAGACTGTCAAGTAGAATTGCTTTTAGCTGCAGTTTGTTAAGACAACTAAGAAGGCGCGTCTGTGTCTCGCCTAAAAAGCAGCTCCGATGTCGTTCAGTAGCTCAGCAACATCAGGGTCAACTTCTCTGCTGCTTCTTAGCACTTTCCTCATGATTGTTGCCTCATGATCTCACAATGGCTGCTTCAGGCAGGAAAAAAGAAATAGGGAAGGGGTGGTGCCAAATCACTAAAGCTTACATCTCATTGGCTAAGTCTTGTCACATGGCTGTCTCTACCCACAAGGGACTCTGGGATATTGAGTGTCTGACTTCTCCACTCTCTATAGTACATGCAGGTATGAGAGGGTTAGAACCTTATTGTAGTTTCTGCCACAGAGAAGGCAAAACAGTGATTTCTCAAAAGCTGACTATTAGCTGCTTATACGTAAGGGGAGTAAGTACATCATTTAATAGGTTGGATTTCACAATAGACCTCATTGTTTTTTCTCTTTTACAACACGAACGTTTTTTGGTAATGATTACCTATTTCGTACTTATGTCAATTAAATGCTTTTAAGTCACTTTGTTGTTTGAACATAGAGATTAATATTTTGATCCCTTAAATGAATTAATTTTCAGGTTTAAAATAATACATTGAGAGAAAATGTTCTCAACTTTAGGTATGGCTTTTATATACTTAAAATGGGTTTAAAAAAAAGATTAATGTTTTATCAGTAGAGCATTTATAGTGGGTATTCTATTCCTACATTGTTAAGTTTTATACAAACTTAAACCAATAATTGATGACGTGAACAATTATTTCTCAACTATCTTGGTAAGGTCCAGGTTACTGTGGGTCACTGTTCATAGAGACAACTAGACAGTATGTTAATAGTGTGTGTTAGGAGCAATATGCAGGTCAGTGGGAAATAAAGAGCTGATTGCTCCTCAGGAAAATGAGACGGCAGATGACTGAATTTGGAAAGTGCTATGGAGCAGGTGAGTTTAGAATAGACTCTCTTTGGAGAATAAAGAGCAGTGTTAGCGCATGACCCACACCTTCCTCGCCCTGACCCACACCTTCCCCTCTCCCTGCCCTCACATTCTCAAGCGATAATCTACTCCTCTGCGTGTTATTTCCTAGCTGGAAACGTGTGACTCACCCCGGATTCCCTTGGTCCAGCTGGTCACTAATCCTCCTGTTTTGCCTCATGAACACATTTATGTTTTGCTGCCTGTTCTTACTGCCGCTGACCCCTGAGTGTCTCCTGCTGGGCTCCCTCCGGACCATCCCCCTTCAGAGTTTCTCCCACACGCCTCCCGTCTCCGGCTCAGCACTGTTCTGTGCCTCCTACCAGATGAAACCCTGAATGGCACACGTGCTCTCGCCCCCATGTATGCTGCCAGCCACTTCATCTTGCTGTAACACCAGGAGCACTGGCTCCCAGAGCCTCCAGGGCCTCCTGTACCTCTCTATGCCTGTGTATTTTCTGGCCTTCTCTGTCTGCCAAGTGTGCAAATGTCCGGTTCTGTGCCTCCTACCAGATGAAACCCTGAATGGCACGCATGCTCTCACCCCCATGTATGTATGCTGCCAGCCACTTCATCTTGCTGTAATACCAGGAGCACTGGCTCCCAGGGCCTCCAGGGCCTCCTGTACCTCTCTATGCCTTTGTATTTTCTGGCCTTCTCTGTCTGCCAGGTGTGCAAATGTCCATCCTGTCTGTAGAACCCCTTCTTGACAACCCCAGATCATCTGCGCCCTCCCCGGTCTGTGTACTCATTCTGCTCTCTCATTATCAAATCATATTGCCATTGTCGATGACCTATTTCTGTCTCTGCTGCCAAGAAGGTCCTTAAAAGCAAGGGCCACTTTGTTGAGGAAGACGTCAGGTAGACACTCGCTGGATGGAGTGTCATTTGGGCCATCGATTCTTAACTGGGCACTCCCTCTTACCAGAACACACATTGCCCAATAATTTGCACTTCAGTGCTTTGCTTTCGTGGAATATCCCAGAGTACACACCCACCATCTAAGGCTGAGAAAATACTGACCGGAAGGACTTGTGTAGAGATAGGTGTTTCTACTAAGGTTTGAAGATACATCGGTTCAAATTAAGGCAGAGAGAAGGGAAGCGGTCGTCTCTCCAGGATGCGGGTAGAAAGTTAGAGAACGCTCGCTCGCCCATTAGTTCATTACCTACATCTTATTCACCCACAAACATTCGTTTTCAAGGCGGTATCTCGTAGAAAGCACAGACCACCTAATGACTCACTCACATTCAGATAGGTGGATGTGTGCCAGTCCAACAGGAAGAGATTAATGCTAGGGAAAATCAATTCAGCGGAGATCCTCTTCTACACGCCTCCCTTGCTCCCCAGGACCCCAGGGAAGGTCTGCCCGACCATAGAGAACCATCATGGTAGATTCTGATAAACATTTGGTGAGTGAATGAGTAGATCAATGAGTCTACAAGACACCAGGCAACATTATTACTACATTCTGTGTTTAGTTGTGTGTTTCATGAAGCCAAGGCACTCTCCTGGTAGGTCTTGCCTCCAAGTCGATTTTAATATTTAGAAATCCAGGAAATTCAGTAAATGGCTTGTTTGGCCTTAGGATGGATGTGGCCTCAGCAGCTAGTATGTGACGATGGTTAGTCCATGTCTCTCAAAAATGGTGTTGAGTCTTGAGATGGGGATCTATATGCTTGAGTGACTTGAGCCTGAAAAAAATGGTTCTGTTTCTCATTGTCTGCTACTTTAAGAAGATGATAAATAAGATCATTAGGCTAGTTTTTAACTTTTATTAAATTGGAGGTTTCTGAGGAGAAAGAACAAAGATAGCAAGCAGTGTTATCCCGCTATTTTTCAAGTAAATATCTTTGATGCAGGACTTTTGTTTTGCTGTTGGAGGTTTCGGTTTCATTAGAATGAATCCTGGGAAGGTTGGCTGGGACACGATAGTGGTAATTAGATAATTATCTTGTTGAGAGACATCTGAATCTATGTAGAAGTTAGCGTTTAATTTAAAAGCTTCGGGTTAAATTGATCCTTTGAAATCAGAACATATCCTGTTAATAGGTATAATAGAATATTTTATGCCTTTAAATACAGCTTTTATTATCGAAGAGGTAATATGCTAATAAATGGAATGTAAGGGCAAAGTTTGGTTCACATTATGCTCATTTCCTATACATAATGAATCCTGTGGGATTTAAGGGAAACTGTTGTGTTTAGTAGTATGAAATACCCTATGTTCGAGCACTGGGGCTTTGAGCATCACCGGAGACTTTTGCATCATCTCTGATCTTCAGTTGAGTCAGGAGTGAGGATGGTGAGAAGGATGCTCAAATTGGGTCATCTGCTACCATGTGGTACACTTTTGTCCTTAAGGAGCTCAGTGTTTGGAGCGGAAGATTGAGGTCACAACTTGCTTTTCCAGTTCTAGGTAGAGTGCAGCTTGTTAGCTTATTGGCTCTTTTGTTACCATTTGAAGACATGTACTCTTAGAAGGATAATATGTCTGTTTTCTTTTCTCCTTAAATGTAAATCTATTCTGAGTATTCACACACAATAAAACTCATGTTATTTAGAATCCTGTCTAGATTCCCCAAGGAAGAAACACAGATTGACTATGTTTTCTCCATAGCTAAGTGTTAAATAAAGATTTTAAGTGCTCAGAATTCATTTTAACCATCTTTAAAAAAAATAATACTACTTTTTCATTTTGAATAGGTAATATTTACCCCATGGTTAAAAAGTATGAAAAATGCGTTAGAATGCCTTGTATCTGTCTGGTTCCCGTTCTCTTCTCTGGAAAAGCAAACATTGTTAGTACTTTTATGTGTATTATGCAATAGCTTTGTTATGCCTTTAAGAGAAGAAAATAAAATGTGGTCTTATATTCCCATCTTTATACAATAGGGCATATTATCTACATTGTTCCTTAGTATGCTTTTTTTCATTTACCACAAGAGTTCTTAGTTCTGTCACAGCTGTGGTGTTCCACTATATAAATGTACTGTAATTTTTTAACCAGTCCTCTACTTAGGGACATTTGGGTTGTTTCTTCGACCTTTTCTTTGCCAACAAGTCTGCAGTGAGAATCGCTCTATAGATGTCATTTCTCTCCCTTGTAGGATTCATAACTGGATAAATTCTGGCTTCCCAGCTATGAATCCAATAGTTTGTGCTAGGTGAGTCAGAGAAGGATTCTCACCCAGCTTTTATGTCTTCAAACATCAACTTGAGTAAATGAAATTATGCAGACAGACGTGACCAGAATCGTTTTAAATGCTTGGATGAGGTTCTCAGGTAGCATTTAGCGCTGCAGCTTGATGGACAGATCTGAGGATTTTGATCACTTCCCGAGACAGAGCAGTGTCGCGGGTTTTCAGGGCTGGACACTCAGGAGCTGATGCTGATGAATGGGCTTCCCCCACCCTGGAAATTCCAGTTCTTAGGCCACTCAGAAAGCCTGAGGGGAAAAGAGGCTGGTGTAAGGACAGCTTGGGTTTTACTGAAGCAGCCTCGTTCCCTCCCTTACTTCTCTAGCAAATACTTTCAATACAGTTGTAAGTTAAAATTTAAAAAAATCTTGATAATACAGTGGGGAAAAAAAGTAGTTCACCAAGGAGCCAAACATAAATACTTAACTATGGCCTGACTTTGGTATAGGAGGTAATTTGCAGGAAAATATAAAATTTGGTGCTATAAAGGTAGTCCCTGTATTCTGAACCTCAGTGCGAAAAACAATGTTTAATATGCTAATTTACATTTAATTAAATATATTTTCTTATGAAAAAACTTACTAAAACTTACCGTTGAATACTAAAATTCATCTGAAAGAGTAAGTAGATGAGAATACTAAAGAATGTTTTCTCTAAAACTGTTAATATGAAAGATTTACCACTCAGATTTTGTAAATAATTATAACCTTACAGTTTTTAAACTTTGATATTGTGTTAAAGTATAAAAAATTATTAGCATATAAAATTGTAGAAAGAAAATCAAACATTGTTAAGGATTCAAGAAATGATGAATTTAAAAGCAATGTATCAATAAGTAAATGAATATTTCAGTAAGTATTGGTAGGACATACAACAGTAATACCAACCAGGAGCATGAGCGTGGGCATATATCTACCTATGTTGCAGTAAATTCTGGGTGGTCAAAGAGTTAAAAGTGTTTATTGCTGTCCTGGTTTTTTTGTTGTTGTTTTGTGTAAAATATAAAAAACACTGTATGAAGTCGATGTTTATATGTAAGTTTATTGAAATGAGGAGTTCTCAGATAATGGGCTTTAAAGAGTTAAAAGTGTTTATTGCTGTCCTGGTTTTTTTTTTTGTTGTTTTGTTTTTGGTTTTGTGTAAAATATAAAAAACACTGTATGAAACCGATGTTTATATGTAAGTTTATTGAAATGAAGAGTTCTCAGACAATGGGCTTGAATGTATTAAAGTAACATCTTATCAAGGTTATTGCATACATATTTGTTTTAGTGATGAAATATATTACATTTCCACCCCATATTCCCTTTCCAAAATGTATGGGAATAGTAGAGACTTGACTTCGGAGACCTAGGTCCTGACCTTGAATTTGTCCCATAGAAGCTGCCTGTCTACACCTGGGCAAGGCCCTCATCTCTGAATATCACCTTCCCTACCAAGGGTGATGGGGAGAATGGAAAGAGAGGAAAGTGAGACCCTCTATGAACAGTAAAACATTATGTAATTATTATTATATTGTATAGGAAAAAGAAAAGTTCTAAGAACATTTTAGGAAATGATGAAATAAAGGAATACAAAGCTCAGATACTTTGACATAATTTAAAAATATTTAGATCTTTTTTCATTAATATAGTGACTTGATAAAGTTGTTCTTCCTTCAGGACTTTCATATTACGACTATTAACTCAGTTACTTTCTCCATCTGGGGAATTGGCAATTATTGACAGACAACGATTAATGATGACTAATAAAGAATCCTGGAGAAACACTTTCCCCCTCTTTTCTAGTAATTTGAAAACACAACAGATATTTCAGTCATATTAGAACTGAGAATTATCAAGCATGAGTACAGATACGAGTTGTTTAACTATGGAAAGCAGCCATAGAAAATGAATGCCTTTTTTTTTTTTTTCTGTTTTTGGCCATTGGTTCTTGGATCATGAATACTGAGGTTTCTTTGTTTATTTTCCTTCAAGAAATCACTGTAGTTTTCCTTCCCCTGAAAAATTAGAGAAAATAATTAGTTTATAAAATTGCCTTGGTTACCACAGAATGTGGACGCCACAGCAAATGCCTGTGAGAACAAGGAAACGTGGGTTTTTTACATTTTCTGGTAGCTTTTTATTTTTTTAGATTTAGATTTGTTTTGAGTGTTTGGCCTACTTGTCTCAAGAAGCTAAACAGCTTGTCTCCTGCTTTCCCAATCTGTTTGATACTTAAAGTGACTGAGACCTTTGGAATGGCTCCTAAACTGAACAGGTTTTCATTTAAAATAGAGAAGAGTAATTCCCAGGGCACCGTGGCACAGAAAGTGAGTAATCACCCGGCATGGCGAGTATTCACATGTGCTTTAAATAGGATATTTATAGCTATTACTACTAGTTGGAAGGGGAAAAACCAGCAAAACTTGTATTTGATAGAAAATGAAATAGTATAGTCAAGAGTCTAGTACTCTTAACAGTGAATTTGAAGATAAGGGACAAAATGTGAGTGGATTTTAAATGTACACAGTGATTCTTTAGAGACTAGGAAGTGACTCGTCTGCGGTATAAATCTTTGTAATGACCAGGCCAGCAGCAGGGAAAGGGTGGGGAGATTGTAAAAAATGTGTAGGGGGAGGGAAAGGCATTTAAAGTCCAATCATTTGTGTTTTTCTTTCAGCGTCTGTGACCAGAATATAGAGTCAGACTAACAGTGATAGTCAGGTTTCGGTACCAGTGTCCCTAGGAAATTAGAAGCTACGAAATCAACATGATTTTGCACACAATTTTCCTGTTTCTGGGTTGCTTCATGTAGATCACTTCTCTGCCCCATAGAGAGCTTTTAAAGTCACAATGAAAGCCATTGTCTGTGTTCATGAATTCCGAACATCTAGATATGCGATTCATTCCAGTTCTCATTCATATGCTTTCCTTATGTAAACACAACTTACATGCATTTCTGTGGCTTCTCGCGTTGTATCTGAATGAATATGGTGCTTCTTCTAGAAATCACAATCATCTATGTCACTACCTCTTACTAATTCCTTTTGCAGTTGAAAACGGCAGACAGAAGACTCCCAGGAGTTTATGCATCCAAACTCAGACGTCTCCAGATGTGCTCTCCTCTGAGAAGACACTCGAGTTGGCTCAGTATAAAACCAAATCGGAGAAGCAGAGTCGGTTCATCCTGCACCTTAAGCAGCTCGTTTCCTGCGGGAATGCCAAGTTTGAAGCATTAACCGTTGTGATTCAGCACCTACTGTCTGAGGTAAGGATATGTGCCCCCCAACCCCCGGCAGTCTTTTTCCCTAAAGTGGGGGACCAGGATGGCTGGGGGATGTGGGGGGAGAAGGGGAGCAGTGTTCGTGGGTTGTTTTGTGAATATCTTTATATTGATGATTGGTAAAACCAGATATAATTCATCCAATTATGCTTTTGCCACTCACTTGATGCCCGAGTCACTCTTTAGAAATTGGGGGCGAAACATTTCTTCTCTAGATAGTCTGGTAGACCAACAATCGATCGTGAAAAGATATTTGCCTGTGATACGCCTGTGCGCCTCCAGACTGTACAGTAAACCCTTGACTTTGTGGACCTTCATTTAACAGACTTTGGATCGAACAGACAAAATTTCCAGCCCGCATGTCATATGTGAAAATTAATACCGTGTTAATTTTTTAAAAATGTACCTTTATTTTTGAAGTATTAGAGATGTCCTTCCTTTTCCCCACATTGACCTGCTCCACCCTGCATCCAACTTCACCACATTATTGTCTGTGTCCATAGGTTATGCATATGTGCATATAAGTTCTTTGGTTAATCACTCCCTACCCACACACCCATCCTTGCCTTCCCTCTGAGATTCAACCTGTTAATTTTAAAATGCTTTTAACCAAGATTTGCTTATAATTAATTAACAGGTTTTTTATTGTTATTAATTCACTGTTATTATTATTTTTTAAATATATTTTTATTGATTTCAGAGAGGAAGGGAAAGGGAGAGAGAGATAGAAACATCAACGTTGAGAGAGAATCATCAATCGGCTGCCTCCTGCATGCCCCACACTGCAATCGAGCCCACAACCCAGGCATGTGTCCTGACCTAGAATCGAACCGTGACTGTGGTTCATAGGTCAATGCTCAACCACTGAGCAACACTGTCGGGCAATTCACTGTTATTTTTAAAAAACTTTAGCAAATAGGCCATATGTTGAAGAAAATACTGTAGTAATTTCACCAACATAAGTAAATATTACATATCTACAACTATAGTGTACATACTTAAATCCAGCAGTCACCACTCGAAAACAGTGTTCCGTGGATGATTAGCACATGATCAACCCCATCTTGAGGTAATTGGTTCTGTTGTCTCGTGGCTTGAATTTCTGCAGCAGTTTTTTTTGTTTTGTTTTGTTTTTTTAAATTGATTTCAGAGAGGAAGGAAGCGGGGGATAAAGAGATAGAAACATCAATGATAAGAGAGAATCATCAATCGGCTGCCTTGTGCACACCTCCTACTAGGAATGGAGCCTAAAACCCAGGCATATGCCCTACCAGAAATCAAACCATGGCCTCCTGGTTCATGAGTCCATGCTCAAACTGCCCCCCCCTCTTTATTAAGGTATTACATATGTGTCCTTATCCCCCCATTGTCCCCCCACACCCCACTACTCATGTCCTCGAGCCAGTTTTACCACAGGCTGGCTGAATGTTCCCACATGGGCCAAGTTGTGCCCCAGCTATGTACGTTTGTTTACTCTCCATGACTGGTGAATACACACATTTACTAGACTTAATTCAGTATAAATTTAAGGGTACAGTCTGGCCAGTGTGGCTAACTGGTTGAGCATTGACCTATGTGCTGGTTCAATTCCCAGTTAGGACACATGCCTGGGTTGCAGGTTCCATTCCCAGTCCAGTCTGGGCGAGGGCAGGAGGCAATCAATCGATGTGTCTCTCCCACATCGATGTTTCCCTTTCTCTCTCTTTCTCTCTCTCTCTCTCTCTCTCTCTCTCTCTCTCTCTCAAAATAAATAAATAAATAAATAATCAATAAAAAAACATTTTAAAAAAGTAATGGGCCTGGATGGAAGGCTGCATGTTGCTATGTGATAATGGACTTTCTACCATTATTTCAGATTGAATACCTGTCTTATGTCTTGGTGGTGGTGTAAGAAGGAAGGAAGGAAGGAAGGAAGGAAGGAAAGAAATTGATGCTAAAGCTGTTAAGAAATTTGACGATCGTCAGATGGCTAGTAAGAGGAGGAACAAGACTTGAACCACATCTAGGACACTTTGAACTGAAAATACCCTATGAATATCCCTATGTGCCTTTCCATCCTTTGTTCAAATGCCATTACTGGGCTACTACTGCCTTTCCCGCTAACAAACACATGTTCAGATCTTTCTTATAGTGGCATCCCATCACCACCTGCATTTAACTTACATTACATTTGGCAGGTTCCTTAGGCAGACGGCCAAGTTAAAATTGCAAATTAAACAGGTCAGGCAGTTCTGCGCTCCATGCCCCTCAGGAAGCAGGGGACCAGGAGTCAGCGCTTCCTTCAGCTGTATTCTCAGTCCCTAAACACCCCGTGGGCATGAACCTTCCACACTCTGTGTGATCCTGGTACTTAAAGATACTTTCTTCCCAGCCATGGCCGCCGGTGTGGCTCAGTGGATTGGGAATCATTCTGTGCACCGAAAGGTTGCCAGTTCGATTCCTGGTCAGGGCACATGTGCGGGCAGTAGGCTCAATTCCCAGTGGGAGGGGGTGCAGGAGGCAGCTGACTGATGTTTTGCTCTCACATTGATGTTTCTCCCTCTCTCCCCCTCTACCTTCCTTCCTCTCTCTCTAAAAATCCATTTAAAAATCTTAAAAAACAAACAAACATACTTTCTTCCCATATGACCTGGCTCCTAAACACAAGCCAAAGACACATTATTGGGTGTTCAGTTGGAGAAAGCAATTCCCACACTGGAGGATCCCCTCCCAGGACGGGGCACACTGAGAGATGCTTTGCCAGTCAAAGTAGGGCAAAATCTTAATGCGTTTTAGGGATACTTTTACAGTATGTGAATTTCATCGTATACCTAATGTAGGTCCTAGTGCCTATGTAATTGTGACTCCACCAAATTTCTAAAAATTCAGTCAAAACTCCCTCTTTTATGAAGACTTTCCTGATCCTTCTAGTTCTATATCTACCTACTGTCTGGGTTCCAGGTGCACTTCCATTTCTGTAGCTCTCTACCTTATAGGTAACCAGCTAGCACTTGTTTTTGCTTCTTTTTTAAAAAATATATTTTATTGATTTTAGAGAGGAAGGGAGAGGGAGAGAGAGATAGAAGCGTCAATGATGAGAGAGAATCATTGATTAGCTGCCTC
>NW_005356870.1:9236626-9254884 GCF_000412655.1 Myotis brandtii | reverse complement strand
TGGGGATCGAGCCCACAACCCAGGCATGTGCCCTTGGCTAGAATCGAATCTGGGACCCTTCAGTCCACAGGCCGACGCTCTATGAACTGAGCCAAACCAGCTAGAGCTTGTTTTTGCTTTTTAAGACAGGAAGCTCACTGGGAGCAGGATCTGTGTCTAGTTCTTTCTTAGACCACCCAGCAGCTATGGTAGTGCCTTATGTCTAATAGACATACAATGTATATCCGAATGCACAAATGGATGAGTAGAGAGGAGGGAATCCCAGATGAGAGTTGAACATATAAAGTCTTAATGTGTATGTTCTTTGCTAGCTCTTTATAATCAACTAGAGGCCCGGTGCACGAATTCGTGCATGGGTGGAGTCCCTCAGCCTGGCTGACGATGGGGGCAGATTGGGGCCATCTCACCCAGTCCCGATTGGGCTGATTGGGGCAGGCCAGAGGGAAAGGACCGCGGGAGGTTGGCTGGCCATGGGAGGTTGGCTGTGGGAGCGCACTGACCACCAGGAGGCAGCTCCTGCGTTGAGCGTCTGCCCCCTGGTTGTCAGTGCATGTCATAGCTTAGGCTTTTATATATATAGATTAGCAAATATTTACTGATTGCCTAATGTGTGCAGGGCACTGTCATAAAACAGTTGGGAAGGAAAGATATAACCAGGGGGAAAGTTAAGCAATTTCTTCAAAACGATTTTCTCTTAACCCTCCATTACAGAAGTGATTGATTGATTGATTGATTGATATGTCAACCTGTAAATATATATCTTGTAGATGTAGATTGATCTGTATATGCATGTATATCTTGTTATTGCTAATTTTTTCTAATTGGTTTTGGAGCTTTAGGTTATGGGTAAAAATTGTTGATTATAGGGCGTACGGCCGCCATCTTGGCTGACAGTTAATTTGCATAAGGATATGCTGATTAGCCAATGGGAAGGGTAGCGGTTGTACGCTAATTACCATGTTTCTCTTTTATTAGTGTAGATTAGCAAATATTTACTGATTGCCTAATGTGTGCAGGGCACTGTCATAAAACAGTTGGGAAGGAAAGATATAACCAGGGGGAAAGTTAAGCAATTTCTTCAAAACGATTTTCTCTTAACCCACCATTACAGAAGTGATTGATTGATTGATTGATTGATATGTCAACCTGTAAATATATATCTTGTAGATGTAGATTGATCTGTATATGCATGTATATCTTGTTATTGCTAATTTTTTCTAATTGGTTTTGGAGCTTTAGGTTATGGGTAAAAATTGTTGATTATAGGGCGTACTGGAACATTAATTTTGTCTTTTTGCAAGTCTATTTAATAACTGCAACTTTCCCACTTTAGGGGCAGGCACAATTCAATACATACTGGAAGTTATAAGAAATGTCTCATGTATCTGGAAACTAATACCACATTTTCTAGTCCTCAAAAGGACACAGTAGGGTTTTAGTTCTAATTCTTGCTTTGCCCTTGCATAGTTGTACAGCATTCTGTGAAAACTGCCCCAGGGGAGGACAGTGTTGGTAGTAATCCCAATTTCTTCATAAAAGGGTCTGTGGATGAGTTTCTAGGTAAGCCTGAACAGGATCAAGGTCACCCCCAAACCTCTCACTGATTATCCAGTGTGCCTCCAATTCTATTTTTGCAGGAGGAATCTAATGTAAAGTAGCACCTAAACAAAGGTGAATTTTGAGTGACACCAGCAGTCTACTATAAGTAAAATAGTCTCTGAACAAAAAACGTAGTGGACACGATTGTGTGGGCACCGGGAAGGAGGTGGGGCGTTGCCCACATCTCAGCCGTCTGACGTGGCTCTTTCCTGCAAACCCCCAAGCTGCGCATGCTCTTCGACAGCCAGCAAATTCGGGCCCGCTGATGGGATGCCGGCCAGACACTAGCTAAGTGCCTGTGGCCCAGGATGTCCTAATTAAATTGTGGTGAATCCATTTTTTTCTTGGAGCACTTCATATATTTAATGTATGAGTATAAAAGCATTTTTCTATCTGGAGTCCCACCTCCCTCTTGGAATTCTGCATGTTATATGCTACAAAGGGAACGAAATAATCTTGTTATCTGGACTGTAATGACTTTATGATCTAAGACAGGAACACTGATATGGGAGCAGCTGAATGAAAAGAAATAGGCAATCAGTATCTGAGTGTCAAAATACATTTTGTCATCTAGAAGTAAAGGGTGAAGTGTCTTAAAGGGCAAGCTACCAGGAAGAGTTGGGCAGAAACTAACAGTATGGGACTGTTACGGTCGGGGCTCTGTGGCCAGCATTTCCCAGAGCATCATAGATAAAGCCCTTGGATTTTCCATTGTCCGTACTGCTTCCCCTCCGATGAGGTCATCTGCTTTGAGACATGATAAGAGATTTGGGCCTGGACATTTTAGTTCTATCTACGTGCCAACCTTCTCAAAGGCAGGGACCATGTCTTAAATTTCTCTCATATTTTTCCCCAGCATCTGGACTGGTGCTTGGTCAGTTGGTATTGAGTAATAATTTTCCAACCAACTCGGAAGGATAAATGTGCTGTCTAGGCATTTGGGGAAGAGGGAAGGGTATCTGTGATTGACATGTAGCCTTCCCCAAAAGGGCCCAGGTGTGTAGGTGTGTGTACAAATAATGCATAAGGGCCCAGGTGAAGCAGACCAGGCATTCCCGAGTGCGTAGGTGGGACATGCATGGCGAGCATGCCTTGGACAGGGGAGTCAGGAGTCTAAAGGGCAGTTGCATGATTGAGGTTCATGAAATCGGGGTGATGTTTATTTTTTTATGTAAATCAGTGGAAGACTCGGGTGTTTAGATGTGCAAGGAATATGGGATGATGTGGCAGCCCTCTGCCAGGTAGTGTGGAGGGATGCTTCCCACAGCCCAGGGAGGGTTGGCGAGGATCAGGATAAGGGTGGAGGTAGTTCCAATCGGAAAGAGCAATTCAAGACACACCAGGAAGGAAAAACTGACTCGGGCACACCCAGGCAGACAAAGAAGAGTCAAGATGACCTCACGGTGTTCCTGTTCCTGTTCCTGGGGTTGACAGAGGTTGGAATGTATCCATGGCTCTGGGCACGGAGGGCAGGAGGGTAGGGTGCGGTAGAGTTGGGAGAAACGGCAGATGCTACTGAAACTCCTTGTCCCCAAAGGCCCTTTAATCAGCAAAACCATCACCTGGTAGAGATCTGTGATAGGATGTACAGGTTTTCACAAAGTGACTCCTGGAAATTATATACCAACTTAACTTTTTATGGAAGTTTGAAAAGTGGTAGAACTTCTTGCCAGCTCTTCTTTCTGTTGGCAATCAAGGCACCCTTGGAAGAAGTGAATTATAAGCCGGTTGACTGGAAGTGTTGCAGGATTGCTTGCATCTAGTGAAGCTGTCTTCTGGTTTTCTTGTCGCTTGAGTGACAAAACTTGCCGATACTTGAACTAGATTACTAAGCAAAGAAAATTAAATCTTCATTAGAATGTACGAGATTAAGAGAAGTATGTAGTGTACATATTTTTTAATTTTCTTCTAATTTTATTCAGGTTGGTTTTCCACAGACTCTTAATTTCTACATTAGAAAACCCATTACTTGTTGATTTTTAAAAAATATATAATTGTATTGATTTCAGAGAGGAAGGGAGAGGGAGAGAGAGACAGAAACATCAATGATGAGAGAGAGAATCATTGATTGGCTGCTCCTGCATGCCCCCTGGGGATTGAACCCATAAAGTGGGCATGTGCCCTTGACCAGAATTGAACCCGGGACCCTTTAGTCCACAGGCTGACGCTCTATCCGCTGAGCCAAACCAGCAAGGGCTACTTATTGATTTTTAAAACCTGGACTAACTGATCTGTGATTTCAGAACAGCTCAGTGCTGCGTTTTAAAAATCAAGCATTCGGAATACCATCGAGGCCAAAATGACTCGGTGAGAACGTGTTTCTTAAATTTCAGTCACTGTTAAATATCCAAATGACAGTGCGGGTGTGTTGGTAACTCCAGCTCTCAAATCAGAATTTCACGCTTTTTCTTAAAACACCAGAGGACCATGTTCTAAGCATTCAAATGAAATCTTGCGGAAAACACCATTGGTTGTAGAAGGGCATTTTATATTCCAAGTCACAACACACACACACACACACACACACACACACACACACACACACACACGCTTTTGTGGTTGTTCACCAAGTTCATAGGCTTGTCCACATACAGGCATCAGAGACCAAGTTTCCCTTTCCTGTTAGTAAGTGTGACCATCTAGTGACCTCAGTTAGGGGGGGCATCACAGGGCTCACAAATCAGAGAATCACTCCATTATCCACGCAGAGCAGGTCAGTCCTCCTTTCCCCTGCACCAGCTGAGATTTAAGTAAGTGCCCATCGATCAGCCTGACGTCTGGCTCTCGTTTTCCATAAATGAAGGGCTGTGGCTTTAAGTGATCGCAGGCTGCCTGTGCCAAAGGCACTCGCTGCAGCATCAGCCTGTGTGCGGAGAGGCGAGGCGAGGCAGCAGAGGCAGACGCTAACCTGCAGGACGAGAAGTAAGGCTAACCCAGGACCCAAGGCCCGCCTCCCGGCAGAGCTGTCTCCCGGTAGAGCTTCGGATGTAGACACACCGGCTGGTGGGTGGCGTGGCCACCTGTGCGCTTTGCGGGCAGTGCAGGGGGCGGGGGGGATTGGAGACAGAAGCTGGAAAATGGGCTGCTCCGGCAGCAAAATGTGCCTCTATTCTCCATGTGCAGCGACAAGGGTAATTAGTATTTGTTTCTAGTGCTTTTCTGGAGGAATGTCAGGGACGGAGGCAGAGGTCTGTGGAATGAGGGGAAATGCTTAATGACAAGCGACTCCCGCCTGCAAAGGCTGGTCTCGGGATCTCTGAACACTGTGATCAAGATGTGGTGGGGGCTCCTCTGGGCTGCTCCCAGGGGGGCATTTTCAGGGAGCTGTGACTTCCGCCTTTTCCTCCCTCCCGCCCTGGGTTGGGGGCTCTGCCTGGTGAGAAACGGTATCTAACTGCTGTATCTGTGTGAGCGTGTGTGCATGTGTGATGGCTGTGAGTTGCTGGTCGCTGGGAAATTCTTTCTGGCAAGATTGAAAACTGCTTTGTTACTACCGAGACAGCTGCCTGCTTCTCTTCGATTCACTTCTCTAGCATCTACTCAAGAATTGTAGCGGATTCCGAATGTTATCATCTTCAGAAAACGGTGTGTCTAGCTGAGTCAAATCAGTTTAGTTTTTGTCTTTATTAAAGGATTATTTTTTCCGCCTCCGCTTTATAACAAACTTCGTGTCTTCCTTTTAGAAGTAAAGGGCTGTGACAACTTTTTTTTTATTAGTATTTGCAGATATAGGACAAAGTGCGCACAGGCGCAGATGCCGGGAACATTAAATATTTATCTAGGACTGATTAGGCCTGGCTTGCCCTTGGAGGAGGAGACTGCATCACGTCTTCAGCACAGCGCGCATCTGCATCCGCGGCAGGGCTTTGCCCGGAGCGCGGCTCAGAGTAAACATTTCTCAGTGCCTCCCGTGGAAGTGTCATGAGTCCCTGAGAAAATACAGATATTTTGGGGGGGGAACTCGGATTTCCTTCACGGAGGGACAGCTGTGTTTTCGAACAACACACACTGTTAGCCTAAACGATTCACATCTCAGCCTCTCGGTGCTGAGTCTCGTCTTTCGGGTGATAACAAATGTGCGCCTCCCTGAAAGGGACCCCCCTGACAGCCGGAGTAACCTGATGTTTGTCTTCCGCAGCGGGAGGAAGCCCTGCAACAGCACAAAGCCCTGTCGCAAGAGCTCCTGAGCCTCCGGGGAGAGCTGGGTAAGAGCTTTTCTTCTTGGGGAGGGTTACGGGGCCAGGGGCAGACCGGCCAGTGTGGTCTGCCCGTCTGCGTTGTGGCTGGAGGTGCCGGCTGGCAGCTGGTAGCCGCCCCCTCTGGCATCGCCGTGCAGACACTTACCATCGACATTTCTTTTGAATCTTGGCAGCTTGACCTGCAGTTCACAGAATTCCTGGCACTGCTCTGACGAAGCCTAGCAGAGCTTCTGATGACCAGAGCATTCCTCTCCCCAGAGAAAGGGACAGGCGCCTTTTTGTAATCGTGAGGGTTCCTGTGCAATCATTCCGTCATATTATTTTCTGATCCACTTTTCCCACTGAAGGGTGGTGAGACCATCCCCTCTCATAACAGGGATTGCGCCACGCTTCCTGGGGAATGGGTGTGGGGGGTGAGTACACAGTGTCTGGAGAAGGCTCGTTTCTGTGCTGATCTTCCTATTGGATGGGGCTGATGGTGAATCGGAACCCGGTTCCAGGGCAGCCATGTGCCTCTGAGGTCTGGCGCACTCGCCACCCAGGTCCGCTGTTCCAGGCCGGCCTCTGTGTCAGTTCTGGGCCCTCCTGGGAGAGTCCTCGGGGTTGAGGTGCGTGCAGCAGACAGTACTGCCTCCCCTACCCCAGCCACCAGGTGGGAGTGAGCTGCTGCCTCGGGGTCCCCTGAGTGCTGTGGGCACCTCAGCCCCGGAGAATCCGCTTTCGCTGTAGCTTCAGCCAGGCCTGGGGACGTTCACTGAAAGGCGAATTCCTTGCCCTTTGCAGTTTTCTGCATATGCTGACGTTGCCACACAAAGCGTGTGTAGGTGTGTGTACAAATAATGCAAAGGCAGCAGCCAGAGACAAAACTGTGTTCACCCAGTTCTAGGAGAAACTGCTCGTTTTGCTTGGGGTGAGACCAGAGTTGAAACACCGTCAGCCTAATGTGCTGAACTCGGACACTCCTTTCTCCCCAGGTGAAGCCCAAATGGCCATAGTGTGGGCTTAAGGCCTCTCTGTGCGCCTCTTCCCTCTTCGCTTCTCCCTGCGCGGCAGCGCCAAGCTCCAGATTCTGATAGCTGGCGGGGTGTCCTCGCTCCCGCCCTCATTCCGGGCTGTGCAAATGAAGGGCTCTGTATGGGAAAGTCACGTCTAGACAGATGCCACTTCAGGACCCCAAAGACTTGAGAGTTCTCGGGGAACAGATCCCAAAAAGCACAGCGGAGAACCAGCTCCGTGAGACTTCAGGCTCTCTGCCCTGGGACCTAACGAGGCTTCTGTGCTTCTGATCGCCCACATGCCCAGCCCAAGGTGCTCTTCGCTGGGCCTTGGGTAATGTAACGGCTGTGGAGGCAGATCCGGCCAGAGGTCCTTTTTGTGTGTTTCACTCACCGTAACCCAGTGCGGGGGAGATGAGCCTTCCTGCTGGCTCATGTTTCAGCGTCTCCCAAGACACGACGGGAGATGGAACACTGCTCTCATTCACTCGGCTTGAATGGGGCACCCTCTCTAGTGGAGAGCACAGTGAATGATTTGAATGGGGACCCAGGTACTCAGCCCGACAGGAAGTGGCCCTCACCGTCGGCACCCGCGCTCAGCTTTCCGCCTGTGATAAGAGAGCGTGCTCTGGTGTCCTCTCCTGCTCTTATCAGTGTCGGGATGCAGCGGTTGGCCCGTCCGTCCGTATCATTCGGTTACCCGAGGCCAGACTCGGAGAATGCCACTGGGGCTATCGAATCAGGTTGAACTGCTCAGGTAACAGCATGAAGCATTTGGGGAAGGGGTTCTGATTCTGCGAGGGGGCAGAATAGAAGCCTTCAGCTAGTTCTTCTGATGAAGCAGGCAGGAAGGATGCTCTCAAAGCTGCCGGTTTGAGTGTTTGTAGCGTGAACTGAGAAAGAAACAGGTTCCCACGGTGAAGTTGAAAGCTCAGTTTTAAAATTGGAGGCAGTTGTGCAAAGTGGTGAGACGGTGCAGGTTCAACTCTTTGGTAGCCGGGAGGCCTGGGGCAAGTCACAGGACATGTCTCCTGTCCCGTTTCATCCTCTGTGAAAGGCCTGTCCCAATTGCCTGCCTCAAGGGTGGTCATGAGGATTACACGCAGTACCACGTTGTAAAATATTTAGCACCAAGTGCTAACCGCTAGTAGACATGTAGTAGGTGTTAAGATGTATGCAGTTTGCAGCTGGGTAGTAATGAGCCACATTTGCTGTTGTGCTAGACATGTAGTAGGTGTTAAGATGTATGCAGTTTGCAAATGAGCCACATTTGCTGTTGTGTGACATCATAGACTGCACTGGAGAAAGGAATGTTAATTAGGCAAAGTATTAATAGAGACCCCCCAGGACAGGCTGTTCTACTTCTCACACTCAAAGGGAAGTGGGACGTGATCGATCCCTGCCTGATACCGTAGACGTGCTTGGGGTGTGGTTTTTGTCCATTCATTTGTTAGTTTCTTTGAGTGCAGTTTCCTCACGGGTGATGTGAAGCTAATGTGTACTTGGCTGGCTTGTTGGGGAGCTTGAGTTAAATGGTGACATATTTGCAGTAATGGCATAGTGCCCGGTCCATCATGGGAACTCAACAAGAGAGAGCCGCTCCTGTCACCATCATCTAAGCATCCACCTTTTCCCTCCAAAATAAAGGAGGGGCCGTTGGTGTGTCTCTCCCATTGGGTAATTTTTGTTTACCTTCTCTATGAAATCTGAGGTAAGGTTCCCATACACCAGTGATCAGCAAACTCATTAGTCAACAGAGCCAAATATCAACAGTACAACGATTGAAATTTCTTTTGAGAGCCAGATTTTTTAAACTTAAACTATATAGGTAGGTACATTGTTACTAACTTAATTAGGGTACACCTAAACTGGCCTTTGCTAAAAACGTCCTCAATCTGATTGAGGTATGTTCGCTGAGGTTGACTCCTTCCAACTCTCCCTCCACACTCGTATACTTGTTTTGTCTATCTCCTTCATTTTATAATAATAAAGCCACCAACACAAAAGAATTACAATTCTTAAATTGGTGACAAAAATACCTGTAAGATTTGCAGCTGGTTGGAAAAATACAGGTAACTTCATGCTTCGAGTAGGTACTTTTGTCACCCGCGCGTGATTTGCGGACACGACTAGCACTAACCACTGCACATGAGACTGCTGACTGACTGGCTCACTCAACTCGGGCATGAATCGCACGCACCTCCCCGCGCTGCGTATCCCGTGGCCGCCTGCGCCGCGTCTCCCGTCGCCCAACCGACTGACACCCCCCACTTCTTCAAAATAGACTCGCCCAGGCAGAAAACCGACTTCTGCGCATGGACCACGAAGTTTCAATCGCACTGTACGTGCACGCCCGCATGTGGTATTTTGTGGAAGAACCACACTCAAGGGGCCGAAGAGCCGCGTGTGGCTCGCGAACCGTGGTTTGCCGACCACTGCCATACACTAAGCACTGCAAAGAACGGAGAACAGCTCATAACCTCAGGAGCGCTGCAGCCCAGATGGAGTCTGCGCTACTGCCCTTCGGAGCCTGCCTCGTCCGCTCTGTTGACTGACGTTCCCGTTGTCCTCTCACTCGCCACCCTGACAAGTGGCCTGGGCTGCCCGGCTAACCCAGCTTGCCCAACCCTGCAGCCTGCACGCTTCTGCTGTCTGTGCCGAATCCTCATCCAGGAATAGCTTTCCCTTTGCTCCTTCCAAACCCCCCTCTCGACCACCTTAGAACACAACCATGAGGCTTCCTTCGCTCCAGTGAGCCCTCGATCCTTCCATGCATGCATTTACTTCATCTCGTGTCTTCCCATTGTCTTCAGATGGTAACTCCTTAATTGCAGAGACTCTTTCCTGTTCCCTCTGGAAAAATATATAATCTGCTTTCCGTTTTTATGGGTGCCTAATCAATATTTATGGGCGTTTGAGGGTTTAGAGTTCCTTTTTATTTAAAAACAATGTATGAAAATTAAAATCTTGAAGTGAGAGGAAAATCGCCGTAGCTCCACTATCATGACATACTTTTTTTTTCGTATATTCTTCTTTATTTATATGAATAGATACAAGTTTGTACTCTGACCTTGTATCAGGTATACTTTACACTCAATGGAATGCTTATTGTTCCATCAGTTTTGACAAACACATACCCTCATATAGCCTCCCCCTTTATCAAGGCACAGAATATTTCTCCCATCCCAGAACGCCCCCCGCCCCCCCCCGCCCCGCCCAGGGCCGCTTTCAGTAGCGCCCCCTCTTCCAAAAGCACAAACACAGACCTGATTTTTATCACCAGAGGTTAACTTTGTCTATTGTAGAATTTCATATAAATGGAAACATAGAGTATGTTCTTTTTGTGTCTGGCTTCTTCCACACAGCATGATGTTTCTGTCGTCCATGCTATTTTGCAAACACTCTGATCTTTTCATCTTCTATCAGGCACTTTTCCATATCACCTCCTAGTCTTCATTGCGGCCATGCTTAATGACGATGGACAAGTCTGTCGAGTGGGTGTAGCACACACAGTGTAGTGGAGAGAGGGTCTCATTGTCGGCCGTGTCCCCATCCACCCCCTGGCTTCCACTGCAACCTGGAGGGCGGTGACTACACATTTATTTTCCTCGTCCTCTCGTCCTGAGCAGCGGGTGTGTTTTCCCCGGTGAAGATCTGCCTCCAGGAGAGCCAGTCCTGTGTCCTCACACCTCCCGACTTCCCCGCCCCTTGCACCCTGAACACTCTCTGCAGTGTCTTCTCACTCAAACCTATTCAAACCTCAAAGTCTATTCATCCTCCTCCGCAGTGGCATTACTATTCACTCACCAGCCATGCCAAAGGCTGAGGTCAGGCTCCTTGTCCTGCGTCCTCCACCCGCTACCAGGCTGTGTTCTCAGCCTCGCTCAGCATTCTGGCCGCTGCTGCTCTAACTTAAACGCCATCATTTCTGACCTGGAATATATTACACTGCTCACCTAACAGGTCACCTTGTCTCCGGGCTTGCTTCTCTCCTCTCCACACGCCACTGGGACTATCCTTACAGTAAATCTCACATGTGTCCTCTACTGTTTTTAACAGACAGAAATGACTCCATTTTTTGGCTTTGGGAAAAAATCCAGACTTATCAAAGCCACCACATAAGATTGGACTGTACCCTTCAGTCCAACTTCATGATATCTGCAGGCTCGTTTCCCTTTGTTGCCATTGTCTTTCCCCTGCCAGGCCCCAGCCACGGGTTTATTCAAACATATTCTGCACGTCTTTGGCACAGGTTATCCGCGCTGTCTGAAATGCTCGCTCCCCTTTTCACTAACTTGCGCTTTTTTCTTTTTTTTGCCTCTCAAATGCCTCCTCATTATTCAAAACCTACCTAAAATATCTCGTCTTCAATTGAGTTTCACCCAGATCTTTCAAGCAAGTTGATTAATTGTGCCTTCTACTGTGCCCTTCAAGTTGCTCTGATATATGTATTTATAGGCCTCCTCTCACAGTCCAGAACCGTGAGCTGTTCAAGGGCAAGGCCAGGATGCCTTCCTCTTTGTGGCTCTATAGCTGATACTCTAGTGAAGGGATGATTTTACTCATGAAGGACCGGAGCTAGGGAGAGTTGGTTTCACCCTTATAATATGCTAGTGCTCGTTGGCTTTTGTGCACAAATGTTTTCCTATGCACTGTTTGAAAATAATGTGTCTGTTTTTAGGAATGAATCATAAAATAAGATGAGCTGTTATTTTCTTAGAAACATTTTACTTTATGTCAGACAGTCCCAGTTAATCAGATCATTTTGAAAGTGTCAGCCACTGAAATAGATTACAGTTCAATTTGATGGTCTATATCCACAGCAAACATATGGCCTGTGATGGGGGATTGATTTGTCATTCTTACTCCTAGTAGAGTCATGGTGGTGTCACAGAGAGCCATAATTATGACATTTGGGGGTTCCTATTTTTTTAATAATGTTAACCATTGGAAACACATTTTCCATCTAAATGAATGCAAAAAAGGACTTCTGTATTTCAAAATTATTTTTGCTATAAGAATTAATAGCTGACTTGTATCTTTTTATGCATTTGTCCTGATTGTTTGTATTTTATGATACAAATAAAATTTTAACCCCTAATCCACTAAAAATTCTTGAAATTACATTAATAATGATATAGAATGCTAGTTAATTTTGCCCTGTTTATGTAAAAATTATGAGGTGAGTGAGGCATTAACATTTATTGAGTGCCTACTCTTTCCTAACATCAGCTCTAAGTCAACTGGTTTGCATTTTTTAAAAAAATACATATTTTTTTATTGATTTCAGAGAGGAAGGGTGATAGGGGGAGAGAGAAACATTAATGATGAGAAAGAATCACCAATTGGCTGCCTCCTGCATGCCTCCTACTGGGGATTGAGCCTGCAACCCCGGCATGTGCCCTTGACCGGAATCAAACCCAGGACCCTTCAGTCCTCAGGCTGACGTTCTATCCACTGAGCAAAACCAGCCAGGGCTGCATTTTATTTATTTATTTATTTGTTTGTTTATTTTTTAAAAAGAAATGAAATTGCGGCTTAAAATTTAAGTAACTTTCCTAAGGTCAGTAAATTAGAGAAGCAAAGCACTGGGTGAGACCCCAGAATGAGCGACTGCCAAACTCCTGTTCATCGCAGCAGGGAACGCACGGTGACAGTATTTTAAACGTTGGGAAATCATTTTAGATTCACATTAGTTTGCACTGATAACGACTTTTGGGGATCTTTTTATCTGAGTGAAGAGTTCAAGAAGTCTTGTTAGATTAAAATATGCCTTGTTATTACCTACTAGGAAAAACGAACGTGGCTTTGCCAAAAGTAGCGAACAGTTTATCTAATGCCCGCCTAGCTGGTGTCTGTGAACGTGGCTACTCCACACCTTGGGGATGTGGCCTTTCATCCTCTGCTCAGTTGTGGTCTAACAAGGCTGTGTCCTTAAAGTAGCTTTAAAACTCGTCACAGTTAAGTCACTCTTTGGTTACAGGACTCCAGAAGTGATTTTCGAAATGGGCTCTAATGAAATACCTACTAATATAATGAAAATCAGTTGTACATAAAAATAAATCTTTACCCCACTGAAATGATTGAAGATGGACTTGATACCACCTCAAACTTAGCGCATTCTTTTTTAAAAATTTTATCTTTATTATTGCAAGTATTACAGATGTCTTCCCTACTTCCCCTCCCCCCCTCCCCCATTGACACCCTCCATCCTACTCCTGTCCCCTCCCCAGACCTTCCCAGTTAGCTCATTCTTTTCCTATCTGTGTCTCTCTATCCTAAACATAGACTTGGGCTGGTTGTGTTTATAGGTAAGAGGCCGCATTCTTTCGCCTTGCATAATGTTACCAAGGGGATCTGTTTTGAAAGTCCATTGAATCTTTTTTCCTTGTCCTAACTTGTCCTTGTCCAGTTTTGACATGTTCAGTTTTTTTCCTAATTTTATGTCATCTCTCTAGAACGGTGGTTCTCAAACTTCATTGCGTGCTAAAATAGACCTGGTTAAGATGCAGGGTCCCGGTCCTGACTTCAGGAGGTTTGGATGGAGTCAGGCATCTGCTTTTAATGCTCATGCAGGTGACCCTGGCGCGGGTGCTCCCTGAACTACACCTGGCACCACGCCCGCTCTCCAGGATGTTGTTTCTTTTATGTCGAAAAGTACATAAGACTCAAGGAAGCACCTAAGAGAGTAAACAATACCAAATGGCTTTACCTGAACTGAGTCCATTCTTGTACAGGGCTTTCCAAAGTTTATGCATTTCAGCAACATTTACCTGCCCCTTTGAACCTTGCACCCTAAAAATGAACCATCAGGGAGAAGGAGAGGCCGAATCATACCTGGCTCAAAATCACCTTTTCCTTAACGTTACACTTAGTCTTTTGGTGGAAATGTGATTTGCTTGAAGTTTGAACTAATTTTTCTCAGGCCTGAGGCTGAGAGCGTTATGTCAGTTATTGAGTCAGATTTTTGCCTCCAATGCACTTACATCCTAAAGGTTTTCATTGGTCCATGGAATGTGTGTTGGTGTGGTTAGGAGAGCATCTGTTTTGCTGGCCGGTGAGTAAGCTGAAAAGCAGCAGAGCCTTTTATTGGAAGAGAACCTGAGGCTCCAAGGATGCCCAGCCGACACCTTTGTTCTAAGATGGGCTGATTGGGCCAGATCATCATCTCAGGTAGAGGAAGAATTTGCCAGGACTAGTCAGTGTGGGGAAAGAAAAGATCATTTCTACCTGCCTTATCTGGCCGTCTTTCTAGCTCTCACTAGAGCAGCGGTTCTCAACCTGTGGGTTGCGACCCCTTTGGAGGTCGAATGACCCTTTCACAGGGGTCGCCTAAATACATCCTGAATATCAGATATTTACATTACGATTCATAACAGTAGCAACATTACAGTTATGAAGTAGCAACGAAAATAATTTTATGGTTGGGCGTCACCATATCATGAGGAACTGTATTAAAGGGTCGAGGCATTAGGAAGATTGAGAACCACTGCAGAGAATTAAGCCCTAATACCCTGAGGCGTCCATTGTATGTAGGAACTCTTTTCTCTTCCTCATCTCAGGCTGGGCAAGGAGCCACTCAGATAAGGTTCCCGCTCTGTGGTGTAGAACCTGCATCGGAAAAGGCTGAGCAGACTGAGCTGTAGACCCCATCCAGACTCTTCAGTTCCATCGCTAGTGAAATAAGATTTTATATAATACCGATTGTGTTAACTCAACATATATCCTTCTCTAACTTTGGGCTCAGTTTGTTCTTTTTCTAGTTCCTTGAGGCATAGACGTCGAGTTTTTATTTGCGTCTGTATTGCTGTGAACTTCCCTCTTAGAAATGTTTTGCTGCATCCCATAAGTTCTGGCCTGTTGTATTTCCATTTTCATTGGTCTCAAGAAACTTTCTCACTTCCCCTTCAATTTCTCTTTTGACCCGTTGGTTGTTCAGGAGAGTGTTAATTTCCGTGTGTTCATGAGTTTTCCAGTTTCCCTCTTGTTGTTAATTTCTAGTTTCATGCCATTGTGGTCAGAGAAGATACGTGGTCTGATTTCATTCTTCTTGAACTTGCTATGAATAGTTTTTTGACCTGACATATGGTCTAGCCTAGAAAATCTTCCATGTGTCCTTAAGAATGTGTGTTCTGCTGCTGTTGGATAGAGTGTTCTGTCTATGTCCGTTAGGTCCATTTGGTCTGTAGTGCTGTTCAAATCTGCTGTCTCCTTGTTGATTCTCTGTCTCAATGACCTTCCGTTGCTGAGAGTGGGGTATTAAAGTCCCCAACTATTATCCTATCACTGTTTATTTTTTTCTTTTAGCTCTGTTAGTTATTATAGTATTTGTAATAATAAATGTGAGGGTACTTTGTAAAGTATGAGCTGAGTTTAAAAAGGTTAGGCTGTATTATTTATGGGAGAATTGATTTGGTAGTGCAGGCTTTTTGTGAAAGTACATTTCTGATAAGTTATGATTAATGGAAGGCTTTGAAATCACTTTGTGTCAATTCATATAATTCCCTAGGGCAATCAGGAAGCCATTTGTAACTAGTTTTGAAATTTAGTAAAAAACCTTTCTCTACCACAGGCCTGCAAATTTCTAGGTCACATAAAAAAGTAGGACCTTTTGGGAAGTGAAATGTGGGGCTCTTATGAGTAAATGATTGTTCCACAGACAGTCTGTGAAGGTTCACTCTACAAAATACAGTGCTATTTCACTGTATCTTCACCAAACTATAAGCTCTGAGCAGGTGATATTTATGCCTACCTTGTGTATCAGGAAATTGATATGAAGAAAGTTGGGAATGACTGTTGTAGGATAGTCTAGGTCCCTACCCTTTTGTTGTTCTTCTGTAGGCTACTGCCTCTCCACAAAATAGCAATTTACTTTTTAAAAATGTCTTCTTGGTTACTTTGTTCAGTTATATTACTATCTCCAATTTTAAACAGATTAAACTTCCTTTTAAGAGAGGAACCAACATAATCACTTGCCCTGGAAGTATGTCGTGACTGGATTTCCCTTCATAGAATAATATTATGAAATAGTCACGCTCCTATGGTAGTAGGTTGAGTCCCCATTTGTACTTCTAGGGCAGGGGGACAGGGGAAGTAAGATAACTGTTACACAAGATGTTAATACTTGGGGACGATAGGAACTCCCTCTACTCTCTTTGTACCTTTTCTACAAATCTGAAATTATTCTACAATTAAAAGTTTAAAAAAACAAACTATGTTTATCTGAAGAAGTGTATACTATCGAAGAAAATAGCAAAGGTGGCCAGAACTAAAAGCAGGTGTCTGACTTCCCAGGTGGCCAGAGAGAGATTGAGAAAGAGGCCCAAAGCAGGCAAGCAGAGCTGGAGACCGGCATCTCATTTCCCTCGTAGATGGTGCAGAGAAGGGGATCTCTGCTCAGAGAGCATTGGTATTCACAGCAGGCCTGCTGGAAGCATCTAGAAAAAGCATGTGCACACAGTTGGGGAGTGAAGTCATCTTATTTTCCAGTTGGTCTTTTCTTTCGTTCACAATCTCTTATATGGCATCACAAACATTTGCAGGCTCTTCCCTGTGACCTCCCCAATTTTCTTTTTCCTTTTTTCCTTTTATATTTTATGTCCAATGTAAATAAAAAATCACCTAAAAGTTGGGAACATTCTATTGCATAGAATGCCAAGAACAAGAGTGGCAGAAAGGGAAGATTTGATGGATGTGTGTGTGAGTGTATTTATCTTCTTTGAATGCTAGACAAGCAGTGCTTCTTTTTAACTGTCAGATTCTGCCATGGAAATCCACGCATGTCTTTGAGGGCTCTCCAAACACAGGTGAATTGGTGGCCTTTTGCAAGGCTATTAATAAGAACATCTGTTACATACATACGATTTTGCGCGCTGGGCCTCTAGTTAATAACATCTATCACATACATACTCTGGTTAGGCACTAGGCCTGGCGCTTCACGTGTATTATCTTATTTAATTCTGCAGGGAAGGCACTAACATATTATCTCCATTTAAAATGAGGAAATGCAGACTTAGAAAGCGTAAGTAAGTTTCTCAAATCACATAGCAGGTAAATGGTGTGGCTGAGATGTGAACCTAAGAATTCTACCTCTTTTCTATTAAGGCATGTATTTGCATTCTTGAGAATTAAAATATTTGTGGTTGTCTCATGATGAAGCATGCTACTGAGACATAAAAATTAAGAAATTTCGGTATCATTTCAAAAGAATATTAAAGTTTAGGACCATGGTTGTCTAATGGTTTTCTCTGCACGTAGCACATTTATCAGTTACCAAAGGGAAATTAGTCTCTTCAAAATGGAAATAATAAAAACCCGACCTCCCCCTCTTAGGAAAGCCACCAGGACTAAGTATGGCTCCATTTCCTCTCCTTGGGGATGACTGCTAAAGGACCTGGGATACGTCCACTTCTATTTCCCAGAGATTATATTTGACTCTGACATTGGGCATTTTCTAGATGACATCCAAAGAGTTAGTGGAGAAGGATAAGTATCAAGCATTTCACCACTTCTTCTGAAATATCTGCTCCTTGCTCGGTTATCAATGTTTTAAACTGTCAGGGAGTATCCCTACATTTTTCCTGTTTTTGTCGTTGGCCTAGAATTCTCAGGCCCGGTTTCTCCCAGGGTGAAATGTTGACTTCTAATCGGCAACACTGCTCATGTTTTAGGGCTAATCTTGTAAATGAGGGGGTGTCTGTTTTTCTTATTGAAAACTGTATTTCTCGTTTCAAGGCAGATTGCTGGCGATGGCTTTTCCAGTCTGTGCACGGAAGTCGTCATCCTTCCGCTCTTCTGCAGGCAGTGGGCTTTCGGGGCCCTTAATCAGACTTGCTTTTAAAAATCACCTCATGGAATGATGTTTTAAAAATGAGGACAAAGGACTACTTTGTTACTGTGTGGATTTTGTATTTATCCAATAACTTCTGGATAAGTATCGCCTAACAGTGTGGGAAGACTCCTGGCTTATTAGTCTAAATTCTGAAACATTGCGTGTTTGATTGGGGCATTGTTGGGTGTCTGACTAGTTGGCTGGAAGCGAGTGGGACAGGAGAAGAAGCCAAGAAGGGGCAGGACTGAGAATGGGAGTCGGCAAGCGGGGGGACATGAGAAATCTCTCCTTAACTGTAGGAAGTGCAAGGACAAGGCCATGCCTACCACCTGGGGTGACAGGGACACTGGGAGTGCCCTGAGAACTTCCAGTGCATGTGTCCTTTAAAAAGGTCTTTCTCGAGCCTTTATACCAAATAAATGTTCCCCGGGAGCCCAGGCCAATGAATTAGAAATAAAGCCCTTTGTGTGAGTGATCACTCAGCCCAGCTGCTCTCCACACAGCACAGCAGCAGGGGGTAAACAGGGCAAAGGTCCGCGCACAGCTGTGGGCTGACGTCACCATCTGGGGCTGCGCCTGTGCACTGGGCTGTGTACTAGAGCAGCAAATCACCCGCTCCCCATCTGGCCCAGCT
>NW_005356870.1:9213740-9236420 GCF_000412655.1 Myotis brandtii | reverse complement strand
CCCCTCCTGTCTGTCTGTCTGTCCTCCCTTCACCCCACTGGCAGTGGCGAGCTTCAGCCTAGAAGCTCTTCTGCTTTCTAGTTCTGATTTGAGCATTTGGATGGGCTAAACTATCATTTTCTCTACCCTAAAACCATCATTTTCCTTCCATAACTCCTAATACATATATATATATATATTCCTTACAAAAAGAGAGGTAAGGATTAATTTAACACATTCACCAGTCCCCATTTTCTGTTATCCCACTTATCTGTATTTACCATCAGTGAAGGAAGGCTGGAAAAGTCCGAAGTCAAACTTTCTGAGAAATGAGATCTTCCAGGCTTATATAGTGAGTGGGAGTATGGATTTGTGCGTGAGTTCTGCAATGTACTGTTGGTAATTCTGTTGGTAATTCTGGTGAAGAGTAGGATGTTCTGATTTTAATTTATGTTTATCAAATTACTTTGCCTTTTTAAAACTATTAACCTTTCAGTATATTATTATTATTGTCATATTACGTTATATGGCTTTTAAAATGTGTTTTTTCCTAAAGTTTGTATGCTCTGGTGATTTGTTTTCAATATAGTCTAATATTTTGTTGTTTAGTGCTGTATTTTTTAAATAAGTTGAGATCAGTTCAAATGAAGTACAAGCTAAATCCATTTGTTCTTCTCTCTGGTCTTCCCTGCCCCTTCTGGGTCTTAGCTTCTCCCTACTTGGCTGCCCTCAGAGACACCTGGCCAATCAGAGCCCCCTCTCCTTATGGGCCCTGCACTGATTGGTCACCATGGA
The DNA here is from genome assembly GCF_000412655.1 of Myotis brandtii. Lineage (NCBI taxonomy): Eukaryota > Metazoa > Chordata > Mammalia > Chiroptera > Vespertilionidae > Myotis > Myotis brandtii. Next base: position 9,235,646 of record NW_005356870.1, on the reverse strand, counting down.
AAAGGGTGATCTTCACTGGGAACCTGGCTCTTTTTCACTGTTTAATTCTGTACTATTAGGTTTGAAATCTGGTCACTGAAGAACTGAGATATCCCAGCTGTGTGTGAATGTTATGAATTTAGGACATTGAACAAGTCAAATGTCATCTTTCTCTTTTTTCATCTCCAGTCACTGCTTCGACCGCCTGTGAGAAATTAGAAAAAGCCAGGAATGAGTTGCAAGCAGCTTATGAAGGATTTGTCCAGAAGCTGAACCAGCAGCACCAGACGGATCTCACCGAGCTAGAGAATCGGCTCAAAGAGTTCTACACCGAGGAGTGTGAGAAGCTCCAGAACATTTACATTGAAGAAGCAGAGAAGTACAAAACTCAGCTGCAAGAGCAGGTCTGTGCGTTAGGGACCAGGATGTCCTTGGCTCTTTACTTGAATTTTATTTGTTTGATGATCCACTTCCTTTATGAACTTCTCTTTGTTGAATATTCCTTTTTATTTATTTAAAAATGTGAAAAGGGTGTTTTTTTTTTAATTTTTTTTATTGATTTTAGAGAGGAAGGGAGAGGGAGAGAGAGAAACATCAATGATGAGAGAGAATCATTGATTGGCTGCCTCCTGCACGCCCCCTACTGGGGATCGAGCCCGTGACCCAGGCATGTGCCCTTGACAGGAATTGAACCTAGGACCCTTCAGTCCACAGACTGACGCTCTATCCACTGAGCCAAACCAGCTAGGGCAAAAAGGGTTTTTAAATTAATTTTTTTCTTATGATGAAAGCAATGTACATGTGTTGAGCAAAAGGGAAGGAAAAAGATAAAATTAAAAACAACCCTTTATCTTATTACCTAGGAATAATCCCTTTGTGACCATTCTGTTGTGCTGCTAAATTTGGGGTTGAATTTCTTTATTTTTTTAAAAATGGCCCTTGTTTAATAACCCATAATTTTCACCTATTAGTATATTAAAAGCTGCTCTTTAATTTCCTTGTTCCCTTTTTAAATCTGTTTAACATTCAGCAAATATTTAGAGTACCTACTATACGCCATGTGCTAGGGACTGAGGATATAGAGGCCACCATGGCAGGGGTGGAGCCAGTGTCCTGTTACCGGGACACACCCCCTCATTCCTTGTGATGGATTCGCCATGTCCGTCAGTGCGCCCTGGCGAGCTGTGTGTCTGATCCTGAGTGGGATAGAGTGAAGGCCTGGGAGTGGCAAATTCAGATGGGGTTGGTCTTGACATGCGTTAGGTAGGCCTTCAACTTGAATTCAAGTTTATGTGTCAAGATTCCTACTGTTACTACTTACTGTTCAACTTAGGACTTCTGATTCTACTGGTAAACTGTTGTTTTGTTGTGTTTTTTTCTTACAGTTTGACAACTTAAGTGCTGCCCATGAAACCTCGAAGTTGGAAATTGAAGCTAGCCACTCAGACGAAGTGGAATTACTGAAGAAGGCCTATGAAACCTCCCTTTCAGGCAAGATTGCTTGTTTTCAGTTTAAATAGAATAAGATCTAATGGAACGGCATGATATGTTTTAAAGAGGACATGATTCATCACTTCCTCCTCCAGAGAATGCAGTTTGGGGTGTTTTGGCTTGTTTTTGCATTGTTCATTGTTAGCCATGTCCTTTCCCCTAAGGGTGCAAATAATAGTTTGTTATAAATGACAGCATTTTAGGAAGTAGGCAAGCTTTTAAAGAACTTAAAGGCCCTTTAGGAACGTCGTATTTGACCACCTTAAGTTCTGGGACATGGAGGTGTGAGTTCATATCCTGGCTGTGGTATGGGGTCCATGCTGAGTACTCTTGCTCACCAGCACACCTACACACCGACACCACCGTGAAAAGGGAGATGGCTCTTGTTGAATGAAGAATCTTTATTATGTCACCACGATTGGGAGGGTCCAAGTGGAAGGAAAAGAATAAGAAGCTGTTTCTTTCAGAACATAGTTGGCCGTGTAGCCCAAGTTGTTACACTAAACTCATTGTATCCTACAGAGCAGCGTGTGGATGGGTGGTAAGGACTGGCTGTGTGACCTTCAGCCAAGGCCTTTTTCATCAGGAAGTACAGCCGGCCGGTGTGGCTCACTGGCTGAGAATTGACCCCTGAACCTGGAGGTCACAGTTCAATTCCCAGCAGGGCACACGCTCAGGTTGCAGTCTCGACTCCCAGTAGGGGGCGTGCAAGAGGCAGCCGATCAGTGATTCTCTCGCATCATCGATGTTTTTCTCTCTCTCTCCCTTCCTCTCTCTGAAGTCAATAAAAATATTTAAAAATTTTAGAAAACAGAGTTGTTGTGTGAAGTCCCAGATGATAACATGTAAAAGTGACTGGCCCAGGGTAGACATTTAGTAAACATTGTTTTCCTTCCTTCCTCCTAGAAATGGGTTTAAGTTTAGATTTCTGTTTGGTTCATGACATGCAAATGGAGAACACAGGAGCTCCAGGGCGGGGGGCTGCAGGCCAGGGTTCGAGGCCCGTCCCTCAGAGTCTGCTCTGTGTCCCCTACGCGCTCCTGGCCCCTGTGGGCCTCAGTGATCGCAGTAATAAACGGGGACTATGTGCCTTTCTCGCCTCACAGGGGTGATCCGAGAACAGGTTGATTTATATGAAAACATCGCACAAATATGAGGCAGCAGCCATATTGGTTTGTCACCAACTCTTAAGAATATGTGCTTAACAACTACAGAACACAGTGACCTCATAGGACATTAAAAATATCACTTCTTTCCAGAAATCAAGAAAAGCCATGAATTAGAAAAGAAATCACTTGAGGATTTGCTTTCTGAGAAGCAGGAATCCCTAGAGGTGGGTACATCTCAATACAAATAATAATAATAATAATAATAATAATAATAATAGTTCTTGAGCTTTGAGGTGTGTGGGTTTGGGTATGTTTCTGCGCACATTCTGCTGTGTTTCTGGTGTCGGCGTGCCGACTCATGTCCACATTTCATTATTTGTGTTTTAGAAACAAATCACTGATCTGAAGAGTGAAAATGAGGCTTTAAATGAAAAGCTGAAATCAGAAGAACAAAAAAGACTCTCAAGAGAGAAAGCGAATTTAGTAAGTCGCGTGATCCTGCATCACTGCTGAGTTCTTCTCCTCCTTAGCCGCCTTTTCAAGTCGAGTTAAGTTCAGCAGCAGAGAAACAGCAGCGTCTGGAGCCCTCTCAGCTCTTGAGCTGTGCTGTTTAAACTGTGCTGAACGGCTTCTGTGTTTAGTGGTGTGTTTTTAAAATCTTAAACACTGGCATGCAGACGAAGCCCAGTAGACAGGGTGTCCTCCCCAAATGTGTACGTCGTGTTTATTAGAATACATTTCATTTTCATTTAACAGCTACCAGCTGTTAAAGGGTGTATACATTTGGGGGGGATACCCTATATATTGCAAGTGGTCTAAGCTAATACCTACAGGAAGACAAGAAAAGTATCAGTTTAGGGGCAGGCGTTTGTTTGAAGTCTTCACTTTTTTTTTTTAACTGACTGCTATATTGAGATATAATTTATATACCTTATAAAATGTGCAATTCGGTGGTTTTTAGTATATTCACAGAGTTGTGTTGGTCCCCAGTATCTAATTCCAGAACATTTGTATCAGCCCTAAAGAACCTTGTACTCATTAGCAGTCAGCCCCTCTCTCCCCACAAAGCCCCAGGGAGTCACCAGGCTACTTCCTGTCTGTGTGGCTTTGCCTCTTCATTTAAGCGGAATCGTGTCTGTGGCCTCCTGCATCTGGCTTCTTCCACGGAGCGTCCGTTCTCGGCGTCCGTGCATGTTACAGCAGGTATAGGGACCTCATGCCTTTTCTTGGCCGAACAGTATTTCCTTGTATGATTGCTCCTCCCTTTTGAAAAGTACAAAACTTTTTTCTCTTGTAAGCTCAACTTGCTCTTGTAGCTTGTACCCTCACTCCCCTGCCTCGCTCCTTTTTTTTGGAGAAAAAAAAAGTTTATTGCTTGTGTTTTGACAACTACTGTTCATAGCCTGCTGCCCTGAGGCTGGAAGCAGAGCTCAGGAAGTCCCTGGTGGGGGGTGGAGGGGGGCGTCTCCCACTGTCCATCTGTGTCATACGTTTTAGACGGTTCACTTGAATTTCCGTAAGTAAAGCAAGGAGTCGGGGCATCTCCCCTGGGGTTGGGCTCTAAGAAGGCGTCTCCCCTTACGTGGCGTTTATTTGATAGACTTTGGGTAGTACCTGTGCTATATGCCGGGTCGGTGTTGGGGTGTCACAAAATAAAATGACAGGGCGTCACGCCTGCCCTAGGACGGCCAGGCCAGCGCAGTCCCATCACACTAAAAACCCAAAAGACGCAGGACGGTACCATCATCCCTGTGGTTTTCCAGAGAGCCCTGCGTATGCACCGTCTTTTCATTCCTGGGCAGGTGCTGACCTTGGTGAGAGAGAACTCTTATTCCCTTTCGTCCCCCCAAACACCAGTGGTGGGCTTGGAGACACCCCGTTTCTGGTCAGAATTCTGTTTTCTATTGTTAAGCAATATTTTTGCTCCTACTTCCGATAAAACACTTGGTGCTGCCAGTATCTTCTCCACATTAAGTTGCTGATAAGTGCGTGAAATGCTTGTTTTCAGATATGAGATGTTTTATGTCATCCTTATAACCGGCGACTTTGAGGTTAACGTTATCCTAACCAGTCCTTTCACCTTTTTTCTTTGAAACCACGGTAAGGAGGTAGAAGCTTCCTGCCACTTTGTCTAATTCCTGTCTAATCAGAGATTTTTATTTTTTTTATTAAGAATGTGGGATTGCATTTCATGACCTGCTATGTCTTTCCCAGAAAAACCCTCAGATCATGTACCTGGAGCAGGAGCTGGAGAGCCTGAAGGCCGTGCTGGAGATCAAGAACGAGAAGCTGCACCAGCAGGACGTGAAGCTGATGAAAATGGAGAAGCTGGTACGTTTCTGTCGGCGCCTCCCCCAAGGGCCTGGCGTCTGGGAAGCGGGAACCCGGCTGTGACCTAGAACCTGTGACCTAGAACCGGGGGCTGTTGTAACTGCTCCTGAAGCTATTTGGAAATATAGCTCAGGCAAAAGAGGTTCCATTTCCCTTTCTGTGCTTGCTCCAGGCTGGCCATTGCTGCCTTCGGCAACACTCCCCCCCCCTCCCCGCCCCCACAAGGAACAGGTAAAGCAGCAGGGGGTCCTTGGGAAACCCACACCTACGGAACTGGCTCCCCTTCCAGGGGAGGTGAAAGAGGTTCCGTTTCCCTTTCTGTGCTTGCTCCAGGCTGGCCATTGCTGCCTTCGGCAACACTCCCCCCCCTCCCCGCCCCCACAAGGAACAGGTAAAGCAGCAGGGGGTCCTTGGGAAACCCACACCTACGGAACTGGCTCCCCTTCCAGGGGTCTGTGCATCTTGCCCTGCGTGGGAGGAGTTTTCAAATCATGTCCAATCAGTACTTTGATGTTTCTCCTACTCTGGGCAGGTTTCGGGTGCCCCAGAGAGCTAGACATGGGAATTAGTCACAGTGGAGCAGTTGAATCTGGCTACCGAAGTTCTTCGTCGAGCTTCTTGTGAATTAGAATGGGCTCAAAACTGTGCTTTAGTAAAATGAACCCATGGGATAAATAGCACGCACTATGGAGGCTGTGAGTGGAACTTGGTTTGTGGCTCTCGGACAGAGAACTGATGTTCCGAGGCCCCCTTTTCTGACATTCTAGTCTCGTTTTGTAGGACGGTATTTCATTTGACTGACTTGTCCAGAGCATTTTCTGGATAGTATGATACGTTACGAACAATAGGATCCCACACTCAGAGCCACGGTCAAAGTAGAGTCGTCGTACGGTACAATGACAGGGACTTAGAATTAACTGTGACAGAGCCGTGATGTCATCTCCTAAGCAAGTAATACAATCTTACCTTTAGAAAGCGCTCTGGGAGGTAATCAGCTCCCCAGCATGTTAAATGTCTTCTGGGATTTTATCCTTTAACCTCCCAGCCGATCAATGTGTGTCTTCCTTGAAATTGAGCCTGGGCAGGCCAGCAAGGAGGCCAAATGGGCCTTCACCTCAACTGAGCGGGGAGGCTCTCTGTGCTGGTGTTTCTCTCATTGGACGCTCTTTTTGTAAATTGCTGCTTTGTGGGGCCACTGAGAGGTAAATGGATGCTGAAGAGGAAACCGTGTTTAAGGCCACATCAAACATCACCCAGAGCGGTGACCTGCTGTTGGCCTTAGAGTTTTCATCAAACGTGGGAATGTATTTTTTGCAAGACAGACCATTAGAAGGGTTGGTGCCCTTGATAAATGCCGGCCTATGTCTGGCTGCTGCTTTTGTTTTACCACCTTGAACCCAAGAGGCACGGCCCCATGGTTGCCCAGGTCAGGACCCCAGTGCTTGGAGGGGTTGGGAGGAACCTCTAAAACGGCGTGACATAGACTAACTCAGTCACCCCCTTGTGTTCATTGTTCAAGTGGTTCTTGAAATCTGACAACACATTTAAAAACAACAACAACAAAAAAACCCCCTAGATCAAGCATGTCAAACTCGGGGCCGGTGGGCCGCATGCCTCATTTATAACTCCCGCCAGCCGGGAGTTTGACATGCTTGACCTAGATGCTCTGCTTTGCTGCTGCAGATTCTATTTTGCAATGTGTCTGTGGATAGGTATTTCACTATATTTAAACTTGCCTCAATTGGATCTCTCCAGTGTGTGCTGGTGGCAGGAACGTGCCGTAGGAAATGAGGGCTTTGTTTCCCTGTTTTTGATGTCTAACCGTTGGCATGCTTGTTCGCCCCCAGGAGGACAACAACACAGCGCTGGTCGACAAACTGAAGCGATGTCAGCAGGAGAACGAGGAGTTAAAAGCTCGGATAGACAAACACATTGCAATTTCAAGGTAAAGAGAAAACAGTCCAGTTTTTCCCATCTCCTCCTCCTACGTTTAGTGCCACTGGACCTCACACCCGCCCAGGCGCCTCCTGGGAGCGGGATTGCAGAGGGTGGTGGAGCAGGTGCTGGTTTCTACCTGGGAAGCGTGATGGTGGCACTTCATGGCCTGACTGTGGGGGCCTGGGCTGGGCGCTGAGACCTAAGCAGGCCAGCCTCCCCCCAGAGCCCCTGGCTTAGTGATGCTGAGATGCCTTCAGAGAGAGAACATCACAGGACCCAATGGGGAACCGCCCCACACAGGACAATCACGTGACATTCAGATGATCTGTGGGAGCGTCACGGAGCCTCCTGTGACATTGGCCCCAAAGAGCAGCTTTCTCTTTGGCTCCCACTTCCTGGGTTTCTTAGGCAGCCAATACCCATGCCCAGTAGCCCTGGGCAGGACTGCCTTTTATTATTTCAAAGGGGTCATTTTTCTGGACTCTCAAATTTAAAAAGGCAAGAACATTTTTTTTCAAGTACATTTTTTAGAAATTCAGATCCATGCTCAGCTGGGTGTGGCTCAGTGGTTGAGCGTTGACCTATGAGTCAGGAGGTCATGGTTCGAGTCCTGGTCAGGGCACATGCCTGGGTTGCAAGCTGATCCCCCGTAGGGGGCGTGCAGGAGGCAGCCGATCAATGACTCTCATCATTGATATTTCTTTCTCTCTCCCTTCCTCTCTGAAATCAATAAAAATAAAGACCCATGTGGTTTCTGGCTCCTTTTTTTGTCTTTAAGGCAACTGTCCAACGAGCAGGCCACCCTGCAGGAGTGGCTGGAGAAGGAGTCGAAAGTCAACAAGCGCCTGTCCATGGAGAACGAGGAGCTGCTGTGGAAGCTACACAACGGGGACCTGTGCGGCTCTGACAGGTCCCCCACATCCCCCGCCATCCCTTTCCAGTCGCCCCGCAATTCCGGCTCCTTCCCCAGCCCCAGCGTGTCGCCCAGATGACGCTTCTGCACGCGGGAGACTGTCTGAGAGCACCGTCACAGGTCCGCAGGGCTGACCCTCACCGTGGTCCAGGGATCAAGAGCCACATGGGCCGACGTGTCGTTACCGCCCTAGAACTGGAAAGTCTTGACCCCCTGCATCGGCTCCCTGCGAGACCGGAGCTCAGGAGGAACACGTGGCTCTCTGGCCAAGGGACTCCTCCCCAAAGGATTTCGGAATCGATCTGCACGGACATTTGCACAAAGCACTTAAAGAACATTGCCTTTTCCACGTAAGCATAAGGGGAAAAACTCTCAGGGGCCTCTTAAGATAAAGATTTATAACCTTTATAATGTTCTTTGCCACAGGCACCTTCTTGTGATTTTTATTTGGGGGATGTGTGAATAAAAGGGATGTAGCGAGTGTCCTGTGTCTGATGCTGCCTCCTTTGCTGTGTTCTGCAAGTCAAAAGCTGCGTATTTCTGGGTCTGTACTAATCAGCTAAGTCAGTGTATGCATCTCTGCAAAAAGCCATAGAAGGAAGAGCAATCGTTGCTTGAATGATGACGCTCTCTGCCACCCACTCCGCTCCGCCCTTTGACACGGGGTGGGGTGGGGAGTGACAGGAAGCGTTCCGACTGGTCCGTGTCTGTGCAGTGTCTGTATCCTTTGGAAGTTTCTTGGCATTCTTTCAGTGTTCAGCCATGTCGGTTAAAACTAACAAGTTTGTGTTTTTTTTCTGTAGACTTTTAACGTTCCCATGTGAACCTAACATTTTACTACGATCCATTTTCTCAGGCTACGAGCAAATGTAAAACCCAAATTTTTCTAAAATTCCGTATAAAGAAAAGGGGCGGCAGCAGTGGATTGCTCCTGCCTTACGTTTACCCGTTTACCGTGACCTAAGCTGTCCTCACTGATGTCAACTATTGTCTTTTCCCCTGATCCTCGCCTCCTCCCTTTCCTTCCTTCCCCAGCCAGAGCCACAAAGGCAACCCTCCTACCTCCTTCCTATTGTTCTCTGGGACAAGGATAGTGGCATATGCTTTTCCAGAGCCAGCTCATCCTCAAGGTGCTGACACCATGCTCCAAATAAGCCACAGCCTGGACCTGAGAGTACAAGTTTTGGGAAACCCTAGAAGGAATAAAGAACGAGAGAGTCATTGGCTCGTGTTTATCGATGAACAGGAGTACCTTGATGAAACCAACGATGCAGCATTTCATAAAAGATAACGCCAAGTTCCCATGTACCCTTTGAGGAACCCTTCTGTCTTTGGGGAGGTAGAATGGCCAGCTTCCGAGTAGAAAATGTGGCTTTTCCTACTCGTAGGACTCTCCTCCAGGTTGCATTTCAGTTTCTCTTCCAAACTTCACTTATTACCTCCCCTAGTTCTCACACTTTGGGGGAGGGTGGAGGAAGCACTGTGGCTTTCCCCCGCCCCCCCCTGCATGTGTCAATATGGTGATGTCAGTATTTACTAATCTGCATCGCTGAGGTTTGATGGCTGTACCAATAGCCCCCATGGTAAGAACAGATTCAGGATACTAGAGGGGGGTCTGTGAGTCATCATTACATGTACATTACATAACAAATTAATATTCATGATGCATGGTGTTTTCTTTTTAATTATTAGTGATTGTGTCTGAAGTCTAAGCTTCACTAGTGTAGTGTGTATGTTACCTTCCGTGTGTGCTTCTGATGAACGGGAATAGGCCCACTGCCACCTTCCGAGATCTCTCTCTGCTTACCCTTTCCAGTTGTGCTCAGTGTCATTAGCCGAAGTTGGATTTGACATCCGTGCCCGCGCATGGTAAATCTTGTGCTGATCCCTGCTCTCCTCCATACCCTTTAGGTGTCCGGGGAAATCAATCTTACACAGTTAGTATAAAGTGTCTTCAGAGACAACTGGAGGGAAGGTAGGAAACAACACGGAGAACCTGAAGATTGTTTTCAAACCAAATGTTTCATGTAGGATGTACAATGTCGGCACGTCGTACCGTATACGGATGTGTAAAAACTGTAATTGTGCTCAGTTTATAATGATGCAAAGTGTATTTTTACCTTGATTAAATAAACAATGCTGGAATATTTAATATAAGAAGTGCAACCTGTGACATCCTTCTCTCTCCCAGGGGCTGCCCAGCTCACAGCCCTTCTCACAGCCCAGGCGTCGACGCTGCGCCGCCTCCTCAGCCATTTCCCAGGAATTTCCAACGCAACCACAAAACAGGCCATGGGCTGAAATTTGGCTCACAGAGCTAAGCTCAGAATGAAGCTTCTCTTTTCTAAATTCAAAGCTGTGTGTTTTGGAGGAATAACTTTTGACTGGTTTTAACAATTTCTGCTCTTTAAGGTGAGAAAACTATGGTCTAAATATTTTTTTTTGCAGATGCTACAAAAGGTCTAAATGAAGTTGAATTTTCCTTGATCAGCATACCTATTTTATATTGAAAATTAAACTTTTAAACACACATGCTGTAAATCTTTCTGAATGTACTAATCTAGAACTAGTTACTTCTGAGTGCAGCCTTTTTTATTTTTAATAAAAAGCAAGTTTCTATGATTTTTTTTGGATACTTTCATATCATAGTCCATATATAGTTACTACATTTTTTAGATGCTCACGTATTGCGATTAAAATCAAATGGAAATTAAGGTTAACCCAAACATCACTACCAACAAGTCCTTCTGCCAACCTAAAACACGAGCACTTAGGCCAGTTTTAAATTTATTTTACAAAAACTTGATCATTTAATAGAGATGATTATATAGAGTTGTTCACATATATGCTCTCTAAGTATAAAAACCAGAAACGCATATACGTAGGTAAGCAATCAGAAGACATGCTTTCTGTCCGAGGAGTTAACACGTCTATTATTAGACCGGGCGACTTCCTGTGTGTTTGGATGTCTGGGTCTTACTCACGAGGCAGGGACTGGGGTTTGGCGCTGGACATCAGCCTCTGGCAAAGCCCGAGTCACAAGGACGCCCGAGCTGGTGGTGTGCGCACGTGGGCTTCCCGTCAGTCCATTGCACTGCGTTTTCCAAGTCAGGAAAACTCAACAGTGGTAGCTACTGTGGTCTGTCCTTGGAGATTCTGGGCCGTGCAAATGTAATATCCCGCGTCAATGGTCTCAAAGTCTTCCACCGTCACGACGCTCTGGGAGATCCTGGTGGTGTGGCCCAGGCCTCTGTGGATCAGCCTCCAGGTGTCCTGGATCGTCACGGGCCTTTCATCCTGTGTAATGACACCCGCAGGGATGAAGCAAGGAGGACACGTGGCTATAAACAGGTCCCAGCCACTCAACACGGAGCCATGCTCAGAAAACACTGGTCTGCGAGGCCCACGGGTGCTTCCGCACTGTGTAAGCATTTTCAGCGGCATGTTTTTCAAAGCACAGTCTGGGATTTCATTACACTGTTGGACTCTCTCTGCCCTTTTCTTTAGTAAATTTTTAAAAAATATATTGCATTTATTTCAGAAAGGAGGGGAAAGGGAAAGAGATGTAGAAACATCAATGATGAGAGAGAATCACTGATCAGCTGCCTCCTGCACACCCCACGCTGGGGATCGAGCCCACAACCAGGGCATGTGCCCTGACCGGGAATCAAACCATGACTTCCTGGTTCATAGACAGACACTCAACCATGCCGCCTGGGCTCTTTAGTAAATTTCTACTGAATATAAGATTGATTCTTTTGGAACTCCAAGGAGGTACACCTTGTATTACTCAAAAAGACGTAGATAAAATTTTCCACACTTCTCTACATTGCCCACGTTCACCCTCTCACTCACTGGTTCTTATTTACAGACTTTCTGGTCAAAAAGAGCCCAGAGCACTCCCCATGCAAGTGAATAAAAGCTCCCAATTGTTCAGATTTGGAAGAAAGAGAGGGATGATGTCAAATGTGGGAGAAAAGTTCTACCAGGAATGGATAATGTGACGCCCTAAATGACGTAACTCCCTATTCCAGAAGGTCAGATGGACACCTTTGAGAGGCTTCATCCAAATCCGGTGATAAGAACGTAGTATTTTCTGGATTAGCTTAACAACTGTAATATAGTGTAACTCCATTAATCCCCCTTCTGCTCATAAAATAATAATTAGCAATGCAAAAGAAATCTCTATTGAAAACCATTCATGTTTTCTAATTGTGACAACTGTGTAAAAGCAAGTAAGGTACCAGAGCCCGGAAAATACCATTCTCCGGGGATAATTATTTTCCACCAATCACAGCCCATAGAGCCAGAAGGGTATTGGCTACTGAGTACATCTCAAGAGGCCAAATCTCTTCTGGCAACAAAGGGATCGTTCCATGTTGGTAGCAGAGCTGTTTCTATTAGTGAGCAGAGCACGCACGGAGGCTAAATAATAAGCTGGAGTTGCTTTTATGGGAAATCTATTTTAAAAAGATCTCTGGCCTCATGGCACCTTTTGGACAGGGCCTGTGGATGTCTGCTCAGAGCTCCTCACCACGGGTACAGCTTGTGTGCAAGACAGAAAGGCACCAGAAGGAAGTTAGATTGGCCTCTAATTGACTCAGAATTCAGACTGAAGGTTGAGGTTGGGGTGGAGAAAGAAGGAGGCCCCTCCTGTCCCTTTCAAGCCCCTGTTCCTTCTTATTTAAGGATTATGAAGATCAGCCCAGCTGGCGTGGCTTGGTGGTTGAGCATCAACCTATGAACGAGCAGGTCACGGTTCAATTCCAGGCCAGGCACATGCCCAGCATCAACCTATGAACGAGGAGGTCACGGTTCAATTCCAGGCCAGGCACATGCCTGGGTTATGGGCTCGATCCCCCGTGTGGGTTGTGCAGGAGGCAACCAATCAATGATTCTCTCTCATCATTGATGTTTCTATCTCTCTTGCCCTCTCCTCAAAAATTGATAAAAAATATATTTAAAAAGAATTATGAAGATAAATCACATGTGAAGAGGGTACACTGAGTGAATTACCTGATGGAACCCAGTCACCTTTTCTATTAAGAAAAAAAGCCATTTGTAAATATACTGAAACATCTTAGAACAGTGGTCGCCAACTGGTGGTCCGTGGACCATTAGTGGCCCGTGAGGTCCGAAAGGTTGGCGACCGCTGTCTCAGAGGACAACCAGCAAGCCCTGGCACCTACCTTAGTCCCACACATTTCTTGCACCTCGTACGTTAAGGTCTTTATCAGTGGCAGGTGGGGGAGAGAGAGACAAACCTAAACTTGAACAACTGGCTGAGTGAGGGTAAGGTCTTACCTTCTGGCCTGGGTAGATCCACCTGAACTCCACCTCGACGTCAGGCTCCCCGAGGACAGTGCAGAGGACACTGATGTCGTCCCCACTGTTGACTCTGTTTGAAGATGCCAGGATGGTTGTGGAGGGAGGGCCACTGGGAACTGTATTAAGTAGGAGACAGGGAAAGTGAGATGGAATTCATAAGTGCAACACTGAAGACAAACCTACAGGCACATTCTTTTCTTTGGACGGATGGGTCACATTTCCGCCTCGCCCAGTGAGCACCAGGCCGCCTCCACCCCACCACTTTCGGATTCTTCGAAGCCTCCTCTTTCTCTACCTTGGTGGTCCGAATGGGGTCAGCACCCAGAACTCCCCAGGCCCAGCCATTTCCCTTGTGATTAGGGGAGGAGGCTAAAAGGTCTGCCAGGGGTTCATCTGAAGGTCATGGTCACAGACAAGGAAGCACTAGTAGAACATTCTAGAAATAGTGGTGCAATAAAGGAGCCATTAAGAACAGCATTCTGTGCCTCCTAATTTCCATCCATACTCAGGAACAGCAGTGCCTGCTACTAACCAGCTGGAAGCCACTGAAATCTAGGCACTGGTAGGAAACACCCTTACCTTCTGCGTAGAGGAGTTGATACTTGACAGAGATCTGCGACTTGCCCCCGGCCTCCGCCTTGCAGTAGACCACCCCCTGGTGGTCAGAATGAGGTTGCAGGTATACAAAGCCTCTCTTCATGTCATAAACAATGTCTGTTCCATTGGCCGGGATTTCCTTGGCCGGGAACTCCCTGTGGAGCGTGACTTTGGCTGACAGGACGGTCACTCGACAAGGAACCACAGCCTGTCTGTCCGGGTTCAGGTAGACAACATCAAAGTAACTGGGAGAAGGTACAAAGAGTTCTCCTTTCTCTGCAAAGCAAGAGACACGGGCTTACTTGTTCTGGAGGAGCAAGGTAAAGAACACTTTATGGATTCACGACTCCAGGGCACAAAAATGAGAGGAGACAGACAATATACTCAGAATACTGAGTCCTCATGAGTAGAAAAAGCTATTTTTAAATAATTTTCCTCTTTCTGAAAAAGGATGCTATTATTTCCCATCTCCTTAAGGGAAAGAGGCAGCTGGTCGATGTTTCTCTCTCATCGATGTTTCTAACTCTCTATCACTCTCCCTTCCTCTCTGTAAAAAATCAATAAAATATATTTTTAAAAAAAAATGAGAGGAGACTGACAATATACTCAGAATACAGAGTCCTTATAAGTAGAAAAAGCTATTTTTAAATAATTTTCCTCTTTCTGAAAAAGGATGCTATTATTTCCCATCTCCTTAAGGGAAATAAAATAGGTCTTAGTTCAAGCCCAACTCAGGCCCATGGGTTACTCCCTGAGGAAGCAGGGGAGGAGACTGACGTCCATACGACCAGAGCAGCCTTAAGACCTGGAAACAATCCGCTGTCTCTCTGGAGAAATTAGCCCCGTGACCTGCTCAGGAAGTGCTGTTGGGGCGGATCCCAGCACAGCAGAGCTCCCCCGAGAATCCAGCCCAGTGCACCTCATTCCTGCCAAGGCCCACGGAGAGGGAATGGAGAAGAGACAGATGAGGAACCTGCTACCGCTAACCTCATGTTCTGAGCTCAGCTTGGCTGCCTCAGGGCTGGGGACCTCCAGCCAGTTTCTTATACCCCTGTTCCCTCTGAAGTTTTAAGCACAGAAAACGGCATTTTTATCTTACAGAAATGAGGAGAAAATGGCATTTTTATCTTACAGAAATGAGGACTGGTATGCCCCGCCTTTCCTTAGTACAGAGGACTCTGAGTTGAGGTTTATTTTTTGTTTGTTTTCGGCATGGCACGTTAAATCTTTTGTTTTCTATACTATGAGAGGATATTATCGTAATTAAGAGAAGTCATTTAACTTAATTACACCCCAACACTTGTTCAATTGTTTCCCATGTTTTTCCTGCAATGCTCCTGAAACAACCAATTATTCTTGGCTCTCTCCTCCACTACCCTTCTTTGTGCGACAGTCCATGTGATGTGTTAGGTCAGGGACAGAATTTCTGGATATATCATCAAATGTCTTCATGAGCCAAGACTTCTTTGCAATGGGTGCAACTTAACTAACATGGAGGTCCTTCCCCCTGGCTCTGGCTAAGGTCAAGGAAGAGTACGCCGTGACTCAGAGAGGCCCTGTCTTTTCTAGGCTTTATGTCAGCCTGGGTGGTTCATGCCACTTCATGAGAAACTGGCTTTCAGGCGTAGGCAAGGGGCACCTAACAGTCCTGTATTCACAAAGAGCAAATCTGCGTGGCCTTGGATATGTCATCCCCATTGTAAAGAGAAGAATCCAGAGTGGACAGTACTCAAGATATCTTTTTGGCCAAAACAGTTAAGAAGTTTATGACTGCAAGGTTTAGAAGCACCTTCTGTTTTAAGGTTTTGTAGAGAAAATGGAACCAGTGAGCAAAGCCAGTAGGATAACAATCAGAATTCCACAACACAAAAATGTGGTCTTACTTGGACATGCTTTGAAAAGAAGTGACCACACCGGTTGCTTTAACAAACAGAAAAAAATTTCACTTATAATCAGTACATTCCATCTACCCAAAAAAGTATGTTAAAGTTCAAAGAATTGTAGATGACATATGCCCCTTGCAAATATGTTTGCATCTACTTGAGCAGATAAAAAATATTACTTTATGCCCTAACTGGTTTGGCTCAGTGGATAGAGCGTCGGCCTGCGGACTCAAGGGTCCCAGGTTCGATTCCAGTCAAGGGCATGTACCTTGGTTGCGGGCACATCCCCAGTGGGGAGTGTGCAGGAGGCAGCTGATCGATGTTTCTCTCTCATCGATGTTTCTAACTCTCTATCCCTCTCCCTTCCTATCTGTAAAAAATCAATAAAAAAATATTACTTTAAGAAAACTAAACACATGAAAATTTAGATTTCCAAAATAATTACTTCATAGGCTATAAGCTAAAATCCAAATGATTACAACTCCATACAATGCCCCTTAGTGTGGTTTGACTGCATGTGAAGACTGGAGCCCAAGCCCTTTGCCACGAGAAAGGCCTATTGTCAGTCATGTTCTCCTTCTTGATCTGGTGGCAGTTCCGTGTGGCTTGAGGGTGATTTATTTGAGCTGTATAGCTATGATGTGTGTACTTTCCTCTGTTATACTTCAATAAAAAGTTAGAGAGGGGGGAAAAACGCATGAGTGCCTCCTGGATAAGATTAAATATAATATGTGACAGTCGCACAAATTCACACAAAAATCGCACAAATGACCAACAATCAAAAGGAAGCTTCACAGTGTTTGCAATCGAGCTCCAGGGAACAGGCGAACATAATGAATGCCAGACGTTTCTCTGTGTGGGCAGAGGGGAAGCATATGTTCTGAAGGGAGCCAGCGCCAGCCGCGGAACGCTCAGCTCTCATCACAGCCCGTCCTGGTTTTGCAGATTCACCCAGGCCTGAGAAGACAAACTGCTAAACCCTACACTGAAAATCCAGCTGGACTCTTCACTTGTGTTGAGGAATGAGAAAATGCTACAACACATTGGTCCCCCCCCACACACACACCCCTCAATCCCCACACATACACTTTTGATTGATTTCAGAGAGGAAGGGAGAGGGGCAGAGAGAGAGAAACATCAATGACGAGAGAGAATCATTGATTGGCTGCCTCCTACACGCCCCCTACTGGGGATTGAGCCCGCAACCCGGGCATGTGCCCTGACCAGGAATCGAACTGTGACCTCCTGGTTCATAGGTCGATGCTCAACGTAATATTTATGTTGAAATAAATATTAAGTTGGGGGTGTTCCTTTGATTCACAAAGGGGCTTCCCTGAATTGAGGGAGAAGACCTGCCTCTAAAACTCAGAGCCCAGGACCCTAATAGGACATTTTGCTCAAGGGAGGTCTTCAGTTCAAAAATCTCAGTTCAAAAACCAATGTTTTGGGAAGACACAACAGGGCTAACCCTGACAGAAAAGTCCTCATTCTGTCATTTGAAATAGGCTATCAGTCCTCATCCAAACAACAGGCCCTGATTAGTCTTAGTTGCCTTTTCCACTGTGGCTTCCCAGGGCGGTATAACACTAAGGCACGTGGGCTTTCTGCGTGGCACATTCCAGAATGAGGATCAGAAGGGATTACCTGTGAACAACTGCGAGCAGTTCTCCTGACACCACCAGTTATGCTAGCTAGTGCCTGTCTGTCTGCCCATCAATCCACCACCTGGTCTTCAAAACGGGCCAGGGCAGTAAGAACATTGGATCCTGGGTCAGAAAAGCAGGGCTGGACTCTTTACTCTGCCGCTGTAAGCCATGAAACACCGAGCGGGTCACCTCGCCCTCTGAGTCTCAGCGTCAGCGTCATTATTTCTCAGACAGAGATAATAAACCAGTTTCTACTCAGTTCCCGGGGGCATTTGGAAGTGAAATGAGATCCACGGGCCTCCAGGGCCATGAGAAGCGCTGGCCAGAGAGGTGCTCTCTGGACGGGAAGGGGTTATATGGGAGGTTTTGTTGAAGCACTCATTAATGGCCAGGGCATCAGGTCATTTGAGTCATAGGCCGAAATCACGAAGGTCTGAAAGGCAGATGGATTCAGGAAGTGGACAAATCTCCTGAAAGTGCCTGCCTACGACACTAAGAAAGAATTCTGGCCCAGCTGGCA
This sequence comes from Myotis brandtii, assembly GCF_000412655.1. Taxonomy (NCBI): domain Eukaryota; kingdom Metazoa; phylum Chordata; class Mammalia; order Chiroptera; family Vespertilionidae; genus Myotis; species Myotis brandtii. Next base: position 9,217,911 of record NW_005356870.1, on the reverse strand, counting down.
TGGCTCAGTGGTTGAGCGTCCACCTATGAACTAGGAGGTCACGGTTCGATTCCTGGTCAGGGCACGAGCCCGGGTTGCAGGCTCGATCCCCAGTGTGGGGCAGGCAGGAGGCAGTCGATCAATGATTCTCACTGATGTTTCTATCTCTCTCTCCCTCTTCCTTCCTCTCTGAAATCAATTTTTTAAAAAAGGGAAGAATTCTGACTTCACCAGGGGGTGGCCTCTGTAAGGCCCTGAAAACCCTGACCGCTGGGCCCTGGAGAACGCCATCCTCCTCCTCCAAGAGGGAGGGGGCTGCAACCTCCTCTGCAATGCCTTTTCTCTGAGTGCAATTCCACCGGCAAAGCCATACCTAGCACTACAGGAGAGGAGAGTTCACTCTGACCTGCGCCTTCTCAGGCACCTTGCTCAGGCTCAGGGACTGGGGCTGGAGACTCAAGGACCACCACCTCTGGGAACCCAGCCCCTCAACCCTCAGCTCTCAGCACTCACGAGAACAAACACAAGGAGGCCTTTGGCCAGGCATCCTAGGACTGTGGAGGTTCCAGAAAGACCATCACAGATATGAGAGCACGTGACTCAAAGTCAACAGCCGGGCTTTCTGCAATGATGGAGCTGTTCTCTGTCACGTGTCAACTAGGACAGCCACCAGCCGCCACATGTGGCAATGGTGCCCTTGAAACATGTAAGGGCCACGGAGAAACCGAGTTTTAAATTTTGTTTAATTTTAATTCCCACTTAAATGTAAATAGCCCCAGGTGTCCAGTGGCTACCATATTGGACAATGTAGGTACAAACTCTGGAGTCAGACTGTCCTGGGTTCAAATTCTGATAACAGGCATTCCTTGTAGTGTGACCTTAAGGACTTACTTAATCTCTCTAAACCTCAACTTTTCCATTGGGAAAAAGAAGTGGAAATGATGTTAGTACTCACCCTGAAGGGCTGGTGAGAGACTTACCTGAACTAATTGATGGAAAGCATTGAGCCCAGGGCCTGACAGACAGCGGGGGCTCTGACTGTCATTACTGATATTCAGCACACAGTGGAACCTTTACCCTGGGCAAGTCCAGATGTTGGAAGAGTCCACTGAGGCAACAAACCTTTTACCTGTAAAAAAGATGTATGTGGAGCCGGTTTTGGTCTCGTCCTTCGTGCAGATGTAGCCGGTGCAGAGCTGCCCCCAGCAGCTGAACTCGCCGGTGTCGGCCGCGGTGGAGTTGACCAGGGTCAGCTGGCCGTAGCGCTCATGCTGCTTCACACTGTCAACAGAAGCAAAGCCGGTCACACACCCGAGCCTTCGCCCTCTGCTCCCCTGTTCTCATATATAAATGCACACACCCGGGCCTTCATTCTCTGCTCCCCTGTTCTCACATATGAACGCACACACCCGGGCCTAGGCCTTAATTCTCTGCTCCCCTGTTCTCACATATAAATGCACACACCCGGGCCTAGGCCTTAATTCTCTGCTCCCCTGTTCTCACATATAAATGCACACACCCGGGCCTAGGCCTTAATTCTCTGCTCCCCTGTTCTCACATATAAATGCACACACCCGGGCCTAGGCCTTAATTCTCTGCTCCCCTGTTCTCACATATAAATGCACACACCCGGGCCTAGGCCTTAATTCTCTGCTCCCCTGTTCTCACATATAAATGCACACACCCGGGCCTAGGCCTTAATTCTCTGCTCCCCTGTTCTCACATATAAATGCACACACCCGGGCCTAGGCCTTAATTCTCTGCTCCCCTGTTCTCACATATAAATGCACACACCCGGGCCTAGGCCTTAATTCTCTGCTCCCCTGTTCTCACATATAAATGCACACACCCGGGCCTAGGCCTTAATTCTCTGCTCCCCTGTTCTCACATATAAATGCACACACCCGGGCCTAGGCCTTAATTCTCTGCTCCCCTGTTCTCACATATAAATGCACACACCCGGGCCTAGGCCTTAATTCTCTGCTCCCCTGTTCTCACATATAAATGCACACACCCGGGCCTAGGCCTTAATTCTCTGCTCCCCTGTTCTCACATATAAATGCACACACCCGGGCCTAGGCCTTAATTCTCTGCTCCCCTGTTCTCACATATAAATGCACACACCCGGGCCTAGGCCTTAATTCTCTGCTCCCCTGTTCTCACATATAAATGCACACACCCGGGCCTAGGCCTTAATTCTCTGCTCCCCTGTTCTCACATATAAATGCACACACCCGGGCCTAGGCCTTAATTCTCTGCTCCCCTGTTCTCACATATAAATGCACACACCCGGGCCTAGGCCTTAATTCTCTGCTCCCCTGTTCTCACATATAAATGCACACACCCGGGCCTAGGCCTTAATTCTCTGCTCCCCTGTTCTCACATATAAATGCACACACCCGGGCCTAGGCCTTAATTCTCTGCTCCCCTGTTCTCACATATAAATGCACACACCCGGGCCTAGGCCTTAATTCTCTGCTCCCCTGTTCTCACATATAAATGCACACACCCGGGCCCAGGCCTTAATTCTCTGCTCCCCTGTTCTCACATATAAATGCACACACCCGGGCCCAGGCCTTAATTCTCTGCTCGTTATGGCCTGGGACAGTGTTTCCCACTGGGTTAGAGTGTCAACCCTCGTACCAAAGGGTCGTGGGTTCAATTCCTGGTCAAGGGCATGTACCTGGGTTGCAGGTTTGATCCCTGACAACCAATTGATATGTCTCTCTCACATCGATGTTCCTCTCTCCCCCTCTCCCATTCACTCTCTCTAAAAAGCAATGGAAACAATAACCTCAAGTGAGGATTTAAAAAAAAAAAGAGTTATGTTTTCTAAAGGGAGGAAATTCTCTTCCATCTCAGAGCTGGGGTTTCCTTAAGTAAAACCACTGGTCCACTGCGACGCAGGCATGGAAACTCGGCCAGAAAGCCTGGGCCGTGTTCTGCTTTCAGCTTCTGTTTTTAATGACTTCACTGCAGCCACAGTTGACATAAAGGAAATAACCAGTGTTATCAGTGTGCACAATCTCTTTCATCAGCAAGGACAAATCTCTGAATAAAGCTTGGAATCTTCAGGATGCTGCATTATTGTATTAAAAATGAAAACTTTGCATAATTCTCTCAAGATTATGCTAAGTGAAATAAGTCAGACAGAAAAGGACCAAAAAAACCACCTATGATTTCACTCATATGTGGAATATAAAACAAAAAGTAAAATAAGGGGACGGAGGGGTGGGAGGGAAGAGATCAACCAAAGAACTTCTATGCTTCTATGCACATATGCATAACCCATGGACTCAGACAATAGTGGGGTGAAGGCCTGGGGAGGGGATGGAAGTGGGGAGGACGAAGGGTCAATGGGGAAAAAAGGGGGACATCTGTAACACTTTAAACAATAAAAATAATTTAAAAATAAAATAAAAAGTAAAATAAGAACTCGCAAAATAAATAAAAACAAACTCATAGATACAGACAACAGAATGGTGGTGACCAGAGGAGGGAGAGGGAGGGGGAAGGGCCAAGTGAGTGAAGGGGGTCAGATATAGGGGAACAGAAGGAAACTAGACTTTGGGCGTTGAGCACACAAATATCAAATTATAATCTCGTACACCTGAAAATTATATAATGTTGTTAACCAATATTACGCTGATAAACTTAATAATAAAAAATAAAAGTAAGTAAAACCACACACAAAATAAAAATAAAAAACGTATTCCAGTCAAGATGGAAGAGTAGGTAAATGCTATGTCCCCGTCCTCCCACAGCCACATCAAAATTACAACTAAATTATGGAACAACCATCACCGAGACCCATCTGAAGACCAGCTGAACAGAAGTCCTATAACTAAGGATGGAAAGAAAAAGCCACGATGAGGCCACTTCTGGGTATTTATCCAAAGAAATACAGGACACTACTTCGGAAAGATACGTGCACCCCTATGTTCACTGCAGTTTTATCTACAGTAGCCAAGCTGTGGAAGCAACCTAAGTGTCCATCGATAGATGAGGGGATAAAGAAGAAGTGGTACATATATACAATGGAATGTTACTTGGCCATAAAAAAGAATAAAATTTTGCCCTGTGCAACAACATGGATCAGTCTAAAGCAGTGGTTCTCAACCTTCCTAATGCTGCGACCCTTTAATACAGTTCCTCATGTTGTGGTGCCCCCCAACCATAAAATTATTTCCGT